>NC_041384.1:666784886-666788385 GCF_002162155.2 Triticum dicoccoides
GGGGTGGGGGTGGGTGGGGGGGGGGTTGCGTGAGTGGAGCGAAGTTGCAGCGGCAAGAAGGAGGAGATTACTGCAGTGGACTTGGAGGAGTGGGAGGAGATGGCTGCTGATGAGTAATTGTGGAATGTGTAACACCATGGCGGCGGTTATGCATTCGACGAGAGGGGCGGTGCGTGCAAATTTTCCTAGGACTAAACTGCCCCTAGATTAAAACGCGTCCCCACCTTGTCACGAGTACTGGCCCCACTCGTTTTAGTACTTTCGTGTACTTTCATCGAAGTACTACCCAGCACTTCATATTTGTCTGCCATTAGATCGACATCAAAGAACGGTTCTAAAAAAGCCCAACCACTCTAAAACTTGTAATAGACTATATATGTAGGTAAGTATGAACTCTATATCTCATACCGGCGAGAATCATGCAAAAAAAGGTAGTAAATTTAGGAGAAATTGTGTACCATATACGTGCGAGTGCATGATAACAATAGGTTATTCTATCTGTTTTCATACTAATTTAGACCAAACTATGTTAGACATTGGATGATATCTGTGCACAACATCAGGAGACATCATATGTATCCTGTCCCTTGCATCAAAGGCCTTGGAGAAACTCTCCGGCACTGGATCACGATTGCATGCCTCCACACTAATCATAGAAAATAAAGCAAAATACATAAAAAAAGTAGTATAATTTTTTGTCCGATTTGCTAGAGGATCTGTATGACCGTTGGATAAATGCGCTTACCACAACATCTCCTTCTCTCACATGGGCACCTTCTTTTCTTCCTATCCTGTACCTCTTGCCCCTACATCCTCCTTGATTCGCATGGGGACTTGTTGTGCTGCAGGGTGCTCTAACGACGGGTCACCCTCAGTATCACGTACAATCCATGCTCCTCCATGTTGCTGACTCGCCTCTCAGCTCCGTCTAGAATTTTCATTCTGGCTGCAATCACTGTAGAAAAACAACCAATGCTCCAATCACTAATCTGGTTCGCACATGCTTTGTTCGGAAATCTCATGCAGTAATTCTAAGGACTGTACAGCAGGGCGAGAAAGAACCTGGCGAGAGTTTGCAAATATATTAAGGAACAGTTCTAATTTAGGTCGTCCACGAAGGCATGAAATATGCTGAGGAGAGGAGAAGTGAGGCACGGGATAGAACCAAGGGCTCTGGTATGCGATCGTGTGATGCCCGCACTTGCACTGTAGCCGATCCATCCATCGCATTGCTGCTGCAAGCCATCCGCCTGAATTTTGCTTTGCTAGATATAAGAACAGAAGGAGGGTTTGGGAGGTGCCAATGTCTTCCTGGTCACTGGAACCAATCTCCCATCCTCGTCACCATTGGAAGCGCATGGAGTATGACACTGGGAGGCAGTGACAGATTAAGGGCAAGGGAGAAGCTGTCGTGAGGAGGCTGAAGATTTTCTTCTTCTCTTGCTTGAAATAGATCGTAATCTTTCATGACTCTAAACAAAGCTACCGACATATAGATCTTAAAAAAAAATCACTCACAGACTCCCTTTTCTTGGACGTGAGGCTTGAGGTCTCTTTTTATGTACATGCCTTGATTTTGTTTTTTCGGTCTCAGATGTGGACACTGTTGGGACGTGGGGTTCGAAGACTTCTTTGCATGTCTTTTTTAAGAAAAGAAGCCATGTTGTTTTAGTATTTTTTTAGAACGTAGTGTTGCCGTTTTTCTTTGGAAATAATTTAAATGTGGCCTCTTTTTGAGATAAACTTAGACATGGCCTTGGAGATTTTTTTGTACTTGTTGAATTAATCTATTCATGTACAGTATGTTCTATTTCTTTTTTTAATGAGTCAGCATCTTCTAATTGATCTTAACCACCAAATTTAAAAGAAAGAAGATAAGTTTTTTATTTTATATTTTCAGAACCTAGACGTGGTTTTTTCCCCTTGCAACTAACTTTAACGTGGAGGGTCCAGAACTTCTTTTTGTACGAGTGGATGAATCCTATTCAAGTACGTACGTATGTGGTGTTTCTTTTGTTAATTTTTAGGCAGCATCTTCTATTAATAGATCTTGACCATCAAATTTAATATCCAATGGCTAATTTAATTTTAATGATGTGGATTTCTGTAGAGCCTCTAATGGTGCCTCCAATTAGTAAATATAAGATTAAACTAAATATACAATGATATATTTGACCTTGTATGTTTGAAAACCTCATTAAATTATCCGCTTCTTTTTGAAATTTTGACACTTGAAAATCCTATAACTACGATTATTTTGGAATGGAGGAGCTAAATTTGAATCTATTTTGTACACAACTACATATGCTATTATGTATGAAACCAGAGCAAAGATTGGTGCCCCCATAATTTAGGTATGGTTTACAAATGCCATGATATGAAATTCAAATAATTGAATGGACTTCATGTTGAATTTGATTTTTTTAAACCACCCTTAAGTTGAATTCAAATGTATGCTAGTTCATAGGTAGTAGCTATTTATAATGTCCATTGTGTAACTTTCGTATGTATATAATGTGCTTTACACACACAACATGAACTATACTCACGTTTATATTCGATTGCTAAAGCGATGCATTGTCTGGAGTTCAAAATACTAACTATGTGGATCAATTGTGTCGAATAATAACATAGACATGCTCAAATTCGATAGAATCTAGATGTCTGATGGATCAATGACCGCTCCTTACGCGAATTGCAAATATCATGATCCCATCCTTATATTTGGATACAATTTATATCTTTAATCAATGTGTAGAGCAGTCTTTTACGTGTAGTTTTACTCTCCATCGGTGGTCTCTCACACATGCTCACACACTCTCTCCCGAGGTGTCTTTCTCGCACACATGCTGTAACATCACAAATTTTCAATTTGAAATGTTATACACTAGATCATCATTGAATATCTTATTTATTGCATATTGGTTGATCCTAGAAATTTTTCGCAACTCAAGGACCCCCGGAGAGAGTTGGGGATTTCGTTATTTTCATATTTGAGTTGTCTCAAATTTTGAAAATAGGATCATTTGATTTTATTTATTCTATCTTCAATAATTTCTATTATAAAAATATGAGGGAGGGAATAAAATGACTTTTCCAAAATAAAGAAATATTGAGGATTTAATAAAAAATCAAATAAGATTTTATTTGGTTTTATTTGCTATTTTATTTGAATTTAGGAAAATGCGCGTTTTTCAAAATTGCATTTAGGCCCCAAATAAATGTTCATCCTATGCGGCTTGATTTTAGAAGCCGGGGAAAAGTTATTTCGGGATTTTTGGAGTCCGTTTAGTATTTCTTTTATTTATTTTTCGGCGTGTTATTATAAAAAAACGCGAACCGACTCCGGGCCATACCCGAGCGGGACTCCGCCCGGGGCAGCCTTTATAAGGCGCCCGCCCGAGCCGGCCAGCCCGCCAGCGCCCCAGCCCGCCTCGAGCCCCGTGCCGCGCCCTAACCCTAACCCTAGGCCGCCGCCGCCGCTGCCACGCGCCGCCCC
>NC_041384.1:666788801-666820392 GCF_002162155.2 Triticum dicoccoides
GCCGGAGCCGCCCCGCCGCCCGCCGGACCCGCCGGACCCGCTGTCGCCGGCGGTTTTCTAAAGAAAACCGCCCGGTTTTTTTAAAAAGCCGCGGTTTATTTGTTTAGAATGGTTTTTTTGGTTTATTCTATTTAGCGAGCGTTCGCTCGTTCGTTCGTTTTAACGAACATGTTCGTCGTTTAGATCCAATTAACGAACGTTCGTTCGTTAAACTGTTCGTCGTTTTTCTTTTTCTCGGATTAAATCCGCGATTTTTCTGATCGCGATTTCTGATCCGATTTTCGTTTTAGTATAACTTCTCGCTCGTTTATCGGAATCAGGCGATTCAAGCGCCTGGAGTTTCATCTTGAAACTCTCTTTCCGTTTAACCAACTCAAACAAGTTTTTGCCACTGTAAAAATTGCCCTAGATCCAGAATAGTAAACAAAGTCTGTTTCTTTTGCCGTTTGTCTTTCGTTGCTTCGTTCAATTTGATTCTTTTTTCCAACCGGAGTTCTTAAGTTGAACTTTCTGGTTAGATCTCTTATTTGAGTTTTACCTGTGCATTAATTGAGTACTTATTGTATGCTTGTTTGTTCGTGATAGAGTACCCGGAGTGCGCCGCTTGTTACTTTGAATCACTAGGTTTCTCGGATCATCAGCAAGGCAAGTAACACTTTGATCATACCTTCTACTACCCAGTTTTATTGCATTAGATCAATCCTTGCACATTGCATGATTAGGATCTAACTAAATTGTGGGTTTGGGAAGTAGTTGAGGTAGTACCTATTACCTGTTTATTATCAAACCTTTGGGAGTTACTTCTACGTTTGCTTATTATTGCTATGCTATGCTAGTAGACGTGGATTGGGTGAGTGATATCCATGACTGATGTGAGATTTTTAAATCAATGGTTTATCTAAGGTGGCAAATTAAATACACATCTGGGTGGATTGAGGTACCTGGGTATTCCAGGATTGCCTGATTTCTTTTGGACCGCCACCCAGGCTCAAAGGGATCATGAGATTTTTCATGCTAGAAACTTCTGTGTGCAGCCACAAGCTATTATGGGCTCTAGCATAGTTGACTAAGTCGTGCGAACTCTTACAGTGGTAGACTAGCAGATGTAGGGGATGTAGGTGGTATGGTCTACCCATCGTAAGGTGCCAGCGCTTCTGAAAGACTATGTCTCGGTTATCCGTTTCTCAAACACCGTGTAGTGCGAAAAACCAAATGGAGGCGATCGAGTCTTGTGGGGAAAAGTGCGCAAACCTCTGCAGAGTGTATAAACTAATCATGGTTAGCCGTGTCCCCGGTTATGGACATCTTGAGTATCTAGTACCTGGATTTTCATGTGAATCTCAACATGTTACTATAAAATTCAATTTGATGGGTTTGTTTAATGAGGTTATTTAATTGGGATTGAGGATGCTGTCAACCATTCTCAATGTTCAACAACCACCATAATAGCTAAATAAATTTATTCCTTTGCAGTAGGGAAAAATTGGCTTTACGCAAAACTGTAACCATAGAGCTTTCCACCAGCCAAATATGCATATAGTATAGCTGTTTCATTCCATTACTCTCTATCTATTACCTTGCCAGCATATTCCATGTGCTGACCCGTTTTCGAGCTGCAACGTTAATGTTGCAGACTTTTCAGATGATGATTAAGGAGTTTTAGGTCGTGGTTCTATACTCAGTGATGCCGTTGGAGTTGATGGACTCACTTATCTTCGAAGCCTTCCGCTGTTATCGTTATTAGATGGCCTTAAGCCATATTTATTGTAATAAGTTCTCTTTTGAGACACTCGATATAATAAGTGTGTGATTGCTACTCTGTTATAAATACTTCAAGTACTATGTGGTGTCAACATTACTGATCCAGGGATGACACCGGAGCACAGAGATTGGACCGTTTGAGGTCTGGTCGCTACAAGATGGTATCAGAGCACATGCTGACTATAGGACACGACCACTAAGCTAAAGACCTAGATCACTACTCGCTCTCTTCTCTTCTGACCTCTCATCTTTTCTACTCTTTAGGATGGCGGATGCAAGGAACAAGTCCACGCAACCAGATGAAGATACACCCTTCGGACGTCACTTGAAGGAAGTCACTAGATATCTGAACATAGGAGTACCAAGCTTCACCGGAACCTACAACGCCACTTTACCTGAAGAAGAGTGCGGGATGATTCAAGTTCAAGTTCCAGGAAGGACATTCATGCCAGTCACCGAGCCATAGAGTTTTCCTTTGATGCACCAACTTGAAGTCTAGGAAAGAGCATGGCAGCTCACATCGCCATGGGACGCATTGGAGAAGTCTACCGCAATGATCTCAAGGATACTATCTACCAGATTTGTGGGCGCCGAGATGAGCACTAGGAGATGATTAGCACCAGAAAGGATAGATCAATTGCAGCTTTTATCCAGGAGTTAAACCAGCACATTCGACGTCAGGAGAACCAGATGTGCGCCGACATGATAGACCTGAAGAAGGCAAGGACAAGAATCAAGGAACTGGAGGAAGAACTCAAGGCTACACGTGAAGATTATGAAGAGGAAATCAAAGTATTAGTGGAGAAGAATGACGATCTGATCAAGAAGATTGGAATATTTATGGGAGGCCCTACACCGGTAGAAGAAGATGAAGAACCCAAGGATATTCGTTTCGAAGACTACATCATCATCGATGACACCGACTCGGATCCAGATGATAGCGATGATGACTATGTTGATGAAGCTGGAGCAGATATCATGGAGTTTGCGACCGAAGAATATTTCTAGTAGACCACCTCATCAGTAGTAGTAGTCCACCATGTAAATATAGTAGTCCGAGCACTTTTGCGATAGTTAGATCAATTGTATGCGCTTGTTTGATTGAATGAAGTGAATTGTTTGCTTTTGCCTCATGTGCATATGGGTAGTGTTTTCTCTTTAGACCCCCTCTATTCTTAAATCTCATATTTTCTAAACCCTCAGATGCCTCCGAGACATGACCCAGGATTTACCTTTCCACCGGAGCTCACCTAGTTGATCCAGCAGCAGAACACATTGATGCAGTTGCTAGTCCAGAATCAGAATCAGGGGAACAACAACAACAACCCAGCACCACCACCACCTGTTGATCACTTAGCCCATTTTCTTAGGCTGAATCCGCCGGTGTTTTCCAGTAGCACCGAGCCGATAGTAGCAGACGATTGGCTCCGCAAGACAGCTAGAGAGTTGACCACAGCAGGATGCACGGATGCGGAGAAGGTGAAGTTTTCCGCACACCAGCTTGAAGGACCTGCATCATCATGGTGGGAGAATTTCACAGCCACTTTCCCTGTCGACACTGTCACGTGGGACCAGTTTCAGCAGGCTTTTCAAACTGCCCATGTTTCAGCAGGAGCTATGGTCATGAAGAAGCGAGAGTTTCACAACTTGCGCCAAGGAGGACGGACTGTTGGCCAGTATGTGGATGACTTTAGTAAATTAGCACGTTATGCCCGAGATGACGTTGCTACGGATGCAGCTAAGCAGGAGAAGTTTCTGGAAGGACTTAATGATGATTTGAGCATGCAGTTGATGGTAGCAACCTTCAACAACTATTAGGAGTTGGTAGATCGTGCTCTGATGATTGAAGGGAAGCAGCAGCAAATTGAAAATCGCAAGAGGAAGTATGCACAAGGAAAGTATAATTCAGGAGCTCAGCAGAAGCCACGATTTACCCCTAGACCGGGAGGACATTTTCAGCATACCCATGGAGGAGGTAGCTCGTACCATCACAATGGCCCCAAGACTGGTAATGGGAATGGAGGAAGCAACGGCCAGAACCGCACCAACCCATCAACCCCAACCAAGAAAGACCTGAGCCAAGTCACTTGCTTTAAGTGCCAGAAGACCGGACATTCTGCCAATGAATGTCCTGAATCACAGAATGGAAATGGCAATGGAAGCTCTGGGAAGAAGCCGAACCCTTTCAACAGGGGACAGGTGAACCACGTTAATGGGGAGGAGGTTGAAGAGCAGCCGGATGCAGTAATCGGTAAGTTTTTGGTTAATTCATTTACTGCACTCGTTCTTTTCGATACTGGTGCATCGCATTCATACATATCAAGGGTATTTGTGGATAAGTATAAACTGCCAACCCAAGCCCTTAGGTCACCCATGTTAGTAACCTCACCTGGAGCAGAATATATGGCTAGTCTATGGTGTGATTGGTTACCATTAAGGATTGGTAACTATGTTTTCCCCTCAGACCTAATAGTATTGGAATCCCAAGGATTGGATGTGATATTAGGCATGGATTTGTTATCAAAGTATGAAGGGAATATTGAATGTGCTAGTAAGTCAATTTTGCTTACCACCCCAGAAGGGAGAAGGATCAAGTATGTATCCTGACATGTGCCAAAGAGGACTCAAGTAAATTGCTTAACAGGAGTTGTGCAGGAGGAAGTACCAGTAGTGAAGGATTTCCCCGAAATATTTCCAGAAGAGTTGCTAGGCATGCCACCGGATAGAGATATTGAATTTTTGATTGAGCTATTGCCAGGCACAGGGCCAATATCAAAGAGACCATATACGATGCCTGCAAAGGATTTGGTGGAAATTAAGAAGCAAATTAAGGAGTTACTGGATAAAGGTTATATTCGCCCAAGTTCTTCACCTTGGGGATCGCTAGTACTTCTAGTGGAGAAGAAGGATGGATCGTTAAGGATGGTTGTAGATTATCGAGGATTGAATGAAGTAACCATCAAGAACAAGTACCCACTACCGATGATCAATGATCTGTTTGATCGATTGCAAGGAGCTAAGTTATTTTCCAAGATCGATCTGCGATCAGGATACCCCCAGTTGAAGATTCGGGAACATGATATACCCAAGACAACTTTTACCACCAGGTATGGGCTGTACGAGTATACCGTTATGCAATTTGGTCTGACTAACGCACCTGCATATTTTATGAACATGATGAACAAAGTGTTTATGGAGTTCTTGGATAAGTTCGTCGTAGTGTTCATTGATGATATCCTGGTTTACTCAAAGAATGAAGAGGAGCATAAGGAACATTTGCGTTTGGTTCTTGGAAAGCTCAGGGAACATCAACTATATGCCAAGTTTAGCAAATGCGAGTTTTGGTTGAAGGAAGTTGGATTTCTCGGACACGTTATATCCGGAGAAGGTATAGCAGTAGATCCCACTAAAGTTGATACCGTGACCAAGTGGGAAGCACCAACCACCGTGGGAGAGATCCGGAGTTTTCTTGGACTCGCAGGATACTACCGGAGGTTTGTTGAGAATTTCTCAAAGATTGCGAAGCCTATGACGGAGTTGTTGAAGAAGGATACTAAGTTCATATGGACGGAGGAATGTGAGGCCAGTTTTCAGGAGTTGAAGAAACGTTTGGTTACGTCACCAGTGTTGATTTTGCCAGACCAGACCAAGGATTATGAGGTGTATTGTGACGCTTCACGTCGAGGACTTGGAGCAGTGCTTATGCAGGAAGGGAGAGTTGTTTCATATGCCTCACGATAGCTTAAGCCTCATGAGTTGAATTATGCTATGCATGACTTGGAGTTAGCAGCCATAGTGCATGCACTGAAGACTTGGAGACATTTTCTGATTGGAAACCACTGCGAAGTGTACATGGATCATAAGAGTCTGAAGTATATTTTCACACAAAAGGAGTTGAACCTCAGACAAAGGAGATGGTTGGAGCTCATCAAGGATTATGATATGAAATTGCATTATCACCTCGAAAAGGCTAACGTAGTAGCTGACGGATTAAGCCGTAAGAGCCATGTCAACACCCTAATGACGGGACAATTACCAAGGGAGTTAGCCGAAAATCTTCGAGAGTTATGTTTAGAAATAGTCCTGAGAGGCTATGTAGCAGCATTGGAGATTCAGTCTACTTTGATGGATAAGATCAGAGAAGCCCAAAGGACTGACAAGGAGATTGCTTCTATTAGGATAAAATTAGCAAAGGAAAAGCTAAGGGATTTCGTGAGGATGAGCACGATACCTTATGGTTTGAAGACCATGTCTATGTACCAAAGATTCGGAGATCAGGAAGCTAATTCTGCAAGAGGCCCTTGACTCACCATACTCGATTCACCCAGGAAATACCAAGATGTATTTGGATTTGAAGGATATTTTCTGGTGGACCAAAATGAAGAAGGATATTGCGGAGTACGTAGCAGTTTGTGATGTATGTCAGAGAGTGAAGGCAGAGCATTAGAAGCCAGCAGGATTGCTACAACCATTGCCGATACCCGAATGGAAGTGGGATAAGCTAGGCATGGATTTTATTACAGGATTGCCAAGAACACGTTCAGGCTATGACTCGATATGGGTTGTAGTCGATCGTTTGACAAAGGTAGCTCATTTCATTCCAGTGAAGACTACCTATACCAGTGCGAAGTTGGCAAAGATATACATGACCAGGATCGTATGTCTGCATGGAGTTCCAAGGAGCATTGTATCGGATAGAGGAACCTAGTTTACTTCTGGAATCAGTTGCATGAGACTTTGGGAACCAGACTAGAGTTTATCACAGCTTTCCACCCGCAGACAGATGGATAGACTGAGAGAGTCAACCAGATCTTGGAGGATATGCTAAGAGCTTGTGCACTAGATTACGGATCTAGTTGGGATGAGAATTTGCCATATGCAGAGTTCTCTTACAACAACAGCTATCAATCCAGTTTGAAGATGGCCCCTTTTGAAGCCCTGTACGGAAGGAGGTGCAGAACCCCATTGTCCTGGGATGAAGTTGGAGATCGCCAGTTGTTTGGACCGGATCTGATAAAGGAATCTGAACAGAAAGTGAAATTAATTCGCGACAGGCTAAAGGTAGCTCAATCCAGGCAGAAGAGTTATGCAGATTCTAAACGCAAGGAGACAGTTTATGAAGTCGGAGACTGAGTTTAACTTTGAGTATCACCACTTCGAGGAGTTAAGCACTTTGGAGTTAAGGGAAAACTAGCGCCACGTTTTGTAGGCCCATACAAAGTGTTGGAACGTATGGGAGAAGTAGCCTACAAGTTGGAATTACCCGAAGGACTATCAGGAGTTCACGACGTGTTTCATGTATCCCAGTTGAAGAAGTGCCACGCGGAGATGGCTGACATACCACTGAGAGATACGGTACCACTGGAAGCAATTCAGTTGGATAGTGATTTGACTTATGAGGAGAAACCAGTTAAGATTCTAGAGTATGCCAGTCGAGTCACCCGCAGCAAGGTTATCAAGTTTTGCAAGGTTCAGTGGAGCCACCACATGGAGGATGAAGCCACCTGGGAACGAGAGGAAGATTTGCTGAAGGACCACCCTCACCTATTTTCTAGCCAACCCGAATCTCGAGGGCGAGATTCACCTTAAGGGGGGTAGGTTTGTAACATCCCAAATTTTCAATTTGGAATGTTATACACTAGATCATCATTGCATATCATATTTATTGCATATTGGTTGATCCTAGAAATTTTTCGCAACTCAAGGACCCCCGGAGAGAGTTGGTGATTTCTTTATTTTCATATTTGAGTCGTCTCAAATTTTGAAAATAGGATCATTTGATTTTATTTATTCTATCTTCAATAATTTCTATTACAAAAATATGAGAGAGGGAATAAAATGACTTTCCCAAAATAAAGAAATATTGAGGATTTAATAAAAAATCAAATAAGATTTTATTTGGTTTTATTTGCTATTTTATTTGAATTTAGGAAAAATGCGCGTTTTTCAAAATTGCATTTAGGCCATAAATGTTCATCCTGTGCAGCTTGATTTTAGAAGTCAGGGAAAATTTATTCCGGGATTTTTGGAGTCCGTTTAGTATTTCTTTTATTTGTTTTTCTGCGCATTATTACAAAAAAAACGCGAACCGACTCCGGGCCGTACCCGAGCGGGACTCCGCCCGGGGTAGCCTTTATAAGGCGCCCGCTCGAGCCGGCCAGCCCACCAGCAACCCAGCCCGCCTCGAGCCCCGCGCCGCGCCCTAACCCTAACCCTAGGCCGCCGCCGCCGCCGTCGCCGCCGCTGCCGCGCGCCGCCCTGTGTTGCCCCGCCGCCTGCGTCGCCAGCGCCGCCGCCTCGCCGCCGCCCCGCGCCGCCAGCGCCGCCGCCTTGCTGCCCCACGCCGCCTCGCCGGAGCCGCCCCGCCGCCTGTCGGACCCGCCATCGAGGTAGCCACCGTCGCCGGTTTTTTAAAAAAGCCGCGGTTTATTTTTTTAGAACAGTTTTTTTTGGTTTATTCTATTTAGCGAGTGTTCGCTTGTTCGTTCGTTTTAACGAACATGTTCATCATTTAGATCCAGTTAACGAACATTCGTTCGTTAAATTGTTCGTCGTTTTTCTTTTTCTCGGATTAAATCCGTGATTTTTATGGTTGCGATTTTTGATCCGATTTTCGTTTTAGTATAACTTCTCGCTCGTTTATCGGAATCAGGCGATTCAAGCGCCTGGAGTTTTGTCTCGAAACCCTCTTTCCGTTTAACCAACTCAAACAAGTTTTTGCCACTGTAAAAATTTCCCTAGATCCAGAATAGTAAACGAAGTCTGTTTATTTTGCCGTTTGTCTTTTGTTGCTTCGTTCGATTTGATTCTTTTTGCCAACCAGAGTTCTTAAGTTGAACTTTCTGGTTAGATCTCTTATTTGAGTTTTACCTGTGCATTAGTTGAGTACTTATTGTATGCTTTTTTGTTTGCGATAGAGTACCCGGAGTGCGCCGCTTGTTACTTCGAATCACTAGGTTTCTCGGATCATCAGCAAGGCAAGTAACACTTTGATCATACCTTCTACTACCCAGTTTATTGCATTAGATCAATCCTTACACATCGCATGATTAGGATCTAACTAAATTGTGGGTTTGGGAAGTAGTTGAGGTAGTACCTATTACCTGTTTATTATCAAACCTTTGGGAGTTACTTCTACGTTTGCTTATTATTGCTATGCTATGCTAGTAGACGTGGATTGGGTGAGTGATATCCATGACTGATGTGAGATTTTTAAATCAATGGTTTATCTAAGGTGGCAACTTAAATACACATCTGGGTGGATTGAGGTACCTGGGTATTCCAGGATTGCCTGATTTCTTTTGGACCGCCACCCAGGCTCAAAGGGATCATGAGATTTTTCATGCTAGAAACTTCCGTGTGCAGCCACAAGCTATTATGGGCTCTAGCATAGTTGACTAAGTCGTGCGAACTCTTACAGTGGTAGACTAGCAGATGTAGGGGATGTAGGTGGTACGGTCTACCCATCGTAAGGTGCTAGCGCTTCTGAAAGACTATGTCTCGGTCATCCGTTTCTCAAAGACCGTGTAGTGCGAGAAACCAAACGGAGGCGATCAAGTCTTGTGGGGAAAAGTGCGCAAACCTCTGCAGAGTGTATAAAGTAATCATGGTTAGCCGTGTCCCCGGTTATGGACATCTTGAGTATCTAGTACCTGGATTTTCATGTGAATCTCAACATGTTACTATAAAATTCAATTTGATGGGTTTGTTTAATGAGGTTATTTAATTGGGATTGAGGATGCTGTCAACCATTCTCAATGTTCAACAACCACCATAATAGCTAAATAAATTTATTCCTTTGCAGTAGGGAAAAATTGGCTTTTCGCAAAACTGTAACCATAGAGCTTTCCACCAGCCAAATATGCATATAGTATAGCTGTTTCGTTCCATTATTCTCTATGTGTTACCTTGCCAACATATTCCATGTGCTGACCCGTTTTCGGGCTGCAACGTTAATGTTGCAGACTTTTCAGACGACGATTAAGGAGTTTTAGGTCGTGGTTCTATACTCAGTGATGCCGTTGGAGTTGATGGACTCACTTATCTTCCAAGCCTTCCGCTGTTATCGTTATTAGATGGCGTTAAGCCATATTTATTGTAATAAGTTCTCTTTTGAGACACTCGATGTAATAAGTGTGTGATTGCTACTCTGTTATAATACTTCAAGTACTGTGTGGTGTCAGCATTACTGATCCAGGGATGACACCGGAGCACAGAGATTGGACCGTTTGAGGTCTGGTCGCTACACATGCTCTAGATATAACCCTCCCTCCCTCTCGTAACCATTTACAACTGTTTTCACTAACCTTTATCACAAGCACTCTTCCTCTCGCAAACATACACACGCACAATCCTCATCGACCCTTTCTATATACATGGACCTGCCTACGTGTCTCATGTACGCACATTATCTTTACGCATGTCTCTCACGCATTGTCTCACACCTCTCTTCCTAATCGACGAGTATGATTCTAGCAGAGCATTCTGTAGGATGCCCCTTAAAGTTAGGTTGGATGAATAGTAATATCAGAGATAAAGGGGTTACCTTAGTCCGAGAACCTAGGGTTACAAATCCTAGCCGGCTTTGTCAGTGGACACAAAGTCCTTCACAATTCTGCTATCTTTGTCTTGTACGACTATTCATCCATGGGTCTTCCTAAATGCATCATGGGCCGACCAATGTGGCGCCGGATGGAACAGAACGAAGGGCCTCACCTCTACCCACCGGACCTCACGCGGTGACACACTCTCTGCCCCCACGTCTCATTATCTTCTCACACCCACACATACCAACACAAACACCACACACACAGAAAATTTCTCCTGGTGCCTCTATTCCCTCCCCCCTTGCATATACACACTCAAGGGAATGGAATCTCTTGTCGTGACGTCATATTCGTCTCTCTCTCTAGACCACTCTCATTTCTCGTGCTATCTCTCCCACGCCCCCCCGTTGGCCTCTCTATCCATGCCTATCTCGAATACATAATACACACACATACCTATAACGCCCTCGATGCGTGTATATCTCCCACGTGTCGAGGCACGACTTAGAGGCATAACCGCATTGAAAGCAATGTCGCAAGTTAGGCAATCTTCACAACATCCCATGTAATATAGATAATAAAAGGGGAGATACATAGTTGGCTTACACTCGCCACGTCAATCAAAGTACATAAATTGCATTACATCAATCAAACACTCATGCCCGACTACGACGCCAAAATAAAAGATAAACCCAACATGCGACACAGACCCGATAGGAGCTGCACATATCTCGTTCTCAGGGCACACTCAGATTGTCTAAACTTCCGGTAGGCCAGCCCAGAGTTGCCCCACCTCATCCACCGGCATACAGGAACTCCGGCGCCGGCCAACCTCGATCCGCGTGATGCCGGATCTGGATCTGAGACTTGGCCCGGTTGACTATTTATCCCCGAAACCCTAATATTTTGCCCTTGTTCATCACATCGTAACTGTGCATCCGCAGCTCCGTTTTGGGCATATAGCATATCAAAATGTTCGCCTCAGAGAGTACATCATTTCATCTCATTGCATCATTTTCATTTGAGTTCATCTTGATGCCCGAAATGCTGTTGGAAGAGTGCTATTTGAGATAATTGTCAGATCTGCTGCTCCAATTAGATATTTGTCATTTTTGCCATGATTATTGTGTGCATGATATGCCCCTGAGCTCTTCATGAGTTTTGTTATATGTTTTGCCATCTATCCAGAGGTGCAACCCATGTATTTTTGTGGTGTGTGTGGTGACTAGCACAAGCTTGCAAAGTGGAGCATTCGTTAATGCTGATTTCAGGGACTTAGCATTTCCACCAAGTCCTTGGACTGTTTATCTCAATATGCCATATGTTCTTGTTGTTTCCTAGTGATCCGTGCCTCTTTTGAGGATGATCAGTAAGGATGTTTTGGTAATCTTGTAGTGCTCTATCCATCCGTGTCTTTGTTTGCAATTATGGAGCACCCTAGCTTGAGTCAATCGAGCTCTACTTTTGCTATTTCGTGAATCTGGGCAGATTGTCTACTTGTTAGCGATTTTGCCGAGGATGTTGTAGTTGATCCGTGCATGGTATGTTATTGTTCTTGCCATGTATAGCTTGCATAATATGTATCCTTGATGGGTGCATGCTTAGATTGTCATGACATGCTCTGTAGTGAGTGCATCGAGCTCGTAAACATGCCTACTTGATATCTGATTTTGCATGCTCCAGTTTTCACTAAGTCTGAGAACTGATTATGTTTTTGCCATGTTCACATGCTTGCAAATGTATTTTCTGATCCCCTTTGGCTCAAGGTCACTAAGAGACTTTTGTTAAGCTCTTTGAGTAGCTCCATGCCATGCTTTAACTTGCCATGTTCAGGTCCTGTAGCATATAGTTTTCATGCTCCAAAGTGTGCTACCTGATCTGAAATTCCAGACAAGTGTTAATTTCACTAAGTCTGAAATCTGTTCACCAAATGCATTTTGCCATGCTTGTTTGAACCTTTTAATGGATGAATTAGCCGTAGCTCAGTGTTACTCTTTTGTTAAGAATCATGAATGGATCCCTTCCATGTATTTTGATGCCATGTTTGGGTGCTGTAGCATGTTCATCTTATTGCATTTAGATGGCTACTTGCTGTTAATCGCAGAACGTGGTCATATTTGAATTGCTTGCCATTTCCAAACCGTGACTCCGATTGCGGCGTTCTTTATATCTTTTTCAAGCGATTTCATCTCACCTTTCCAGTGGCACACTTGGATTCCCAAGTTGAGGCCAGGTTCATTCATTCCTTGTCAAATCTTGCATATGCATCGCATATCGCATCCCGCATAGCATACCATGATTGCATCATGTTGTTTGAGTTGGCACGTGGTTGATTGAGTCCTTGTTGCTTGTTTGTCTGGTTTGGGTAGAGTCGGGAGACGAGTTCGCTAATGAGGAGCCCATTGAGTTTGCTTCCGAGGATCCAGTCAACTCTGACAACTTTGCAGGCAAGATGATCATACCCTCGAAATCACTACTATCTTTGCTTTGCTAGATGCTCGCTCTTTTGCTATGCCTATGCTACGATGCCTACCACTTGCTTATCATGCCTCCCAAATTGCCATGTCAAACCTCTAACCCACCATGTCCTAGCAAACCGTTGATTGGCTATGTTACCGCTTTGCTCAGCCCCTCTTATAGCGTTGCTAGTTGCAGGTGAAGATTGGAGACCGTTCCTTGTTGGAACATTATTTACTTGTTGGGATATCATTATATTATCTTGTTATCTTAATGCATCTATATACTTGGTAAAGGGTGGAAGGCTCGGCCTCTCGTCTAGTGTTTTGTTCCACTCTTGCCGCCCTAGTTTCCGTCATATCGGTGTTATGTTCCCGGATTTTTGCGTTCCTTACGCGGTTGGGTGATAATGGGAACCCCTTGATAGTTCACCTTGATTAAAGCTTTTCCAGCAATGCCCAACCTTGGTTTTACCATTTGCCACCTAGCTCCTTTTTCCCTTGGGTTTCCGGAGCCCGAGGGTCATCTTATTTTAAACACCCCCCCCGGGCCAGTGCTCCTCTGAGTGTTGGTCCACCTCGTCAGCCGCCGGTGGCCACCAGGGGCAACTCTGGGCTGGCCTACTGGAAGTTTAGACAATCTGAGTGTGCCCTGAGAACGAGATATGTGCAGCTCCTATCGGGACCGTGTCGCATGTTGGGTTTATCTTTTATTTTGGCGCCGTAGTCGGGCCATGAGTGTTTGATTGATGTAATGCTATTTATGTACTTTGATTGACATGGAGAGTGTAAGCCAACTATGTATATCCCCTTTTATTATCTATATTACATGGGATGTTGTGAAGATTGCCTAACTTGCGACATTGCTTTCAGTGCGGTTATGCCTCTAAGTCGTGCCTCGACACGTGGGAGATATAGCCGCATCGAGGGCGTTACAATACCTCTCTAGGCCTTGCCAAATGCATCAACTACACATTCACACATGTTACATCACATACCCCATTGATCTAAAAAGCCCTCTCTTCAAAAGTGTGGCCAAAAAATTATTTTAGAGTTTCTACATATATACAACATTACAAAGTTATATGGAGGAGTACGAACGCTAATTTGCATTGCATGGTGCCCACAATGATATTTATTCCGCACTGTGAATTTGTATATTTTTATACTACATACAAAGTTAGTCATAATAAAGAGAAACGAAGAGCATCTCTCTCTCCATCGCATACCCCCCCTGTACGCCCCTTTCACGTGTGCACACAAAACTATCTCCAGGTCCTCTAAAAGTAAGCCCCCAGAAAATTCACGCATGTTTCATCTTTCTCTTGCGATATATGCAATGAGGATCATTGTATTTGAAGCGAAAGCACGATACGTACATTGGACTTCAGAATCCACTCATTACGGTCACCATTTACGTTTAGTGGTTATTATGCAGTCACGGGCTCACGGTACAACTCTGTATTTGCTCATGACATGACTAGTTGACCAATTAAACGCTCCACGTGGCACCTCTAGTGTTGCATCACATTATCTCACTACGATCGTGCCCACCTGTCGACTTGTATCTACTCTACATCTACACTCTTATAAAATACATAAAATACACTCTTATAAAAAACAGAGTTGGTGATGATGGTGTGCCTGCCATCCTGCAATATAGGCCGTCCGATTTATATCTGACGGATAGGAAAGAAACTATGGCAATTTTGCAAAAAGGTACCCACACACCTCTCCACATTTGCAAATAAGGCCTTCCCTCATTCATCCTTTTCTCTCACAAGATAAACAAGTCATACAAATGCATCTTGATGTTACATGCAACGCACGGGCATCTTGCTAGTAAGAATGAAAACAAACGACAAAAAAATATTTGGACGGTGGTTCGAAGTCATGACCGCGGGCACAGCGGACAAGGTGGCCTTGTATTGGTATGCTGAGCCGTCTGTTTTAACACACATGAGCTGGTGTGGTGATTATACACACACACACGCGCGCATGCACACGAATTGCATCCACGCAACACTCACACAAATACATGCACCCACGCACGCACGCAAAACTCACACGTACACACGCAGCCACGCATGCACGCAACACTCACACACACACACGCACGCATGCATGCACACACTAGTACACCACACGACCAACACACACTCTCACGCTCAAGTGCTCAACCTACACGTGCATGCGCACACATCAGGCCCTGACAGACACATATACAACCAGGTGATTCCCGCGCACTGGTTGGAGCCTTGTCGCGCCTGCGTAAATTTGTGTTTATCTGACCTTTTGCCTATGCGAACCGATAGGTGGGACCCACAATGAACGTGGTCAATTTAACTAGTCAACATGGCGCCACGCAGACTATTTGGCCGGTCAACAGAGTGCAATCCGATGCTGAGCTGTGAGCAAGTGATCGTATAATCACCGCAAAACATATATAGTGACCGTAATCAGCTTATTCTGAAGTTCGGTGACCGTATTACGCTTTTCTCTCTGTAGGCCCTCCAAAACTACATCTCTACACATTCTCGCATGTTACATCTAACAACTATGCAATACAACACTACTACTACACTCTAACACAATAAATCATATGTGTTTTTAGTTTTACTAGATATCATATTGTTACTTATAATTATTCAGTTTGCATACATTAAAATTGCCTTTGAAATGTATGGCCAGTATCATCTACCGCGCGGGAAAAATCCCGCCCTTTCCTGTTTAATCAGGTTTGTATCGATGGATCGTGCGAAACAGCAAAACTATAGTACTATACAGTACAAGTGACAGTTCACTGGGCCGTCGTGTCGTCTACTCCTTTGTCGTAAGAGTGGAGCGCTCGCTTTCCTAAATCTTCTTGTCCCTTTCGCGGACATGTGGGACATCAAGCTACCGGGTCCACGTGCCATACAGGAATACAGTGCAGAGCAGCCGGGATGAAGCACCCCAGTCATGGCGCCGGCGTAGTAATGAGCAATGAGGCGTCAAATCACAAAGCTGCACCTTTCCCGCAGTTAAGTTGGAGGGACGAAGCAACCATAATTTCACTTGTTTCTGAATCCGCTTCTCCCTCATCTTCTTCAACTTAACCACGTGTTGCTTCTGCCGTTGTTCTGCCTCATGTGGGACGCGGATTGGCTTGGTAAAGCACTGACACATGGGACTGCATGTTAGCAAACTGCCAGGACAACGTCCTCCAAAAATAAGAAGCCTAATCCTAGACTTACAAAGGGCTACGTAGCTGCTACGTATACTTTCCATCTAATCTATATATGCCCCCCTGATTTTCAGGTGGGGTGGGCCTAATCCTCTCCTTTAATCCAATCAAATAGTCCCACATCACATCAGTTCGTAACTTTACGTAAACCATTACGTGGATGTAGCATTTCTCAAATAAGAAACCTCCCCCACCATCCGCGCGGCAAAATCACCTCCTTTTTACTCATCTCAATTCTATAATTTTTTAGATCAATATAATTGAGATTTGTATAGATAGCACACAGGAGAAAAACCAAGTGGTACGGTTAAGGGCATCCACAATGTGTAGCCAAATGTGAAAATAGCTTTTGGCATCGTGGGAACCATTGTGGACGGTGTTGCCAGAGCCAAAAAGATGGAACCGAAGCTCCCTGATTGATGGATTGAAGGAATAAAAAATGCAACATCTCTCCTCTTTCTCCCATGCTTGGACGCATGTAGTACAGTATAGAGCACATAGTCTACTCCCCTGTCCCTTCTATCACAAATCACAAAGCAGTGAGGCGTCAAATCACAAAAGAACGGACGAAGAAACCATCATTTCACTCTTCGCTGACTCCGCTTCTCCATCGTCTTCTTCGAGAAGCCATCTCACCGCATTAGTTACTCCTAGTAGTACTAGTAAAGGACTTCCTGGATGCAAATAAGGCGGTTGTCTCGGCTTGCAGGCGACACTTGCAAACGACTTACCGTGGTCTCCCTCAATGGTGTTCTCCATCGAACGCACTTCGCCAAACCACCAAAAAAATATCATCGACGTCACCGCAATGGGGAAGGAAGTCAAATATAGTTACTACCTCCATTTTTTTGTACACAAGGCCAATATATCAAAATTACAATTTGCAAAGGGCCACTAACACTAATCGAGGCAAAATTGATGGGGTTAGCAACCAAGGACATTAATATCCCATGCATGCATGCGGAAGTGAGAAGGTTGGTTTGCATGGCACTGCATTAATCAAGCGACGAGGAGTGAGATGGTTAGCTCTTTGGTCTTTGGAGAAAAAATACGCATTAATTGACACGTGAAACAAGGATTTGTATCGATTAAATCCCGCGAAGGAAAACCCAGCCTGTCTTTTTAACACTAGTACTCCTAGTACGTACGTACTTATCCTGTTTGGGTCTAGGCCTTGCATTGCCAAACTTCGCCACACATTTTTGCCTAAAGTTTTCAAAATGAGAAGGAGGTACACTTGCGCACGGCTATCGCGGTCGCACCGCACCCTCACACGGTCGCTCCTGCACGCCGCGGTCGCACCGCACCCTCACACAGTCGCTCCTGCACGCCGCAAAACCCAACCAAGGGAACACACCCTCACTGACACGTGCTGTCGCATGTGAACACACCAAACTCAGCCATCCTATCGCTGACACATAATTTTCGTTCATAGAGTATGTTTATCCAACCGCATGTTGGGGAGTATCCGTACGGCCCGTGCGGTGGTCTGTTGGGGAAGAAGAAGAGGTGAGGAAGAAGGAAAGAAGGGTTAGGAGACGTAGGATATTCATCCAACCACCTGAAATGGTAGACTGACCCAAGTCAGGCGACTTGCATAACAAATATATGTTTTTACATAGCAAAAGATCCATAAAAACAACAACATAAAGAAAAACTATCACTGCTCGTGGAAAGAGACGACCTCGTCGTCTTTGGCTGCCGGCGCGAACCAGCCGTCGCTGCCGACGTGTGTCTCCACACCGTGGTTGTCCTCGGCCTCCAGCTACTCGTTCAAGCGGAGCGTGCGGGCGCACTGCATGGACGAGAGCACAACCCGGTTCAAGTCGAGGACGTCCGGTTCTGCCTGTAGGAGGGCCTCGATGGCAGCGGCATCCGCGCGCTCCACGTCGAGTCGAGCCTCCGCCGCCCGGTTCAAGTCCAGGACGTCCGGTTCCGCCTGCAGGAGGGCGTCGATGAGAGCGGCATCCGCGCGCTGTGCATCGAGTCGAGCCTCTGCCACCCGGTTCAAGTCCAGGACGTCCGGTTCCGCCTGCAGGAGGGCCTCGATGGTTGTGGCATCCGTGCGCTCCGCTTCAAGTTGAGCCTCCGCCGCCCGGTTCACATCCACAACATCCGGTTCCGCCTGCAGGAGAGCCTCGATGGCAGCGGCATGCGCGCGCTCCACGTCGAGTTGAGTCTCTGCCTCCCGGTCCTCCTTTAGTATCGCCACGTTGAACCGCTGGTCTGCCTGCACCATGGGGGACTCGGACGCCAGCACGAAGTCGACGTCCATCGTCTCATACCCATCGGGGGCCTTCTGCACCGCGACCTCTGCCATGAACATTAGATCGGCTTCCTCCTCCTCGTAGCTTGGCTCTAGAGAACTCGGGGATTGGCCCGCCGCAAAGCGAGCTTGGGAACGGAGGTCTGTGGCGCCGACCACCGCCGCGATTTCTGCGCGGCGCTCCGGCGTCAGCATCTTGTAGTAAGTGATCTTGCGGCGCACCATGGCTTTCCGGTGAACTAGGGGATGCTTGATGCGGGCTAGGGGATCGAAAGGTGGGGGAATGGGCTGGAGATTTGGTGTGGTTTTAGGGCAGTGGCTGGCATAGGCCGAGCAGCGAAGGTTCTGGTGTGAATAGTGGTCCAGTGACGACCGGTCAATCGGTTTTGAATGTACATCGCTCTTGTCGCGTTCGCGTTGCAGCCCGGCACGCTGGACCCTCCAAGTCGCTCACCGAATGGAACGCGCTTCGTCTTGCGTTTTCGCTCGCTTGTGGGACCATAGATGAGAGCAAACCGACGTCCCTCCCCCTCCCCCGCCCGCGTCATTTATTATACCACCACTCCCTCTGTTTTATGCGGAGTAAATACAAACAGAGGGAGTATACTACGGATGAGGATCCCCTAACGTGGCCGAACCCATTGAGTAACTGACATGCGGGGCCTACCAAGCATGGGGTCCGCCAGTAAGTGACCGGAAGGGAGGGTAAGGCAGGGATACCTACGTTAGAGGATCCACTTCCACTATACTACTTTGACCAAATGTTAAGAGTAATAATATATGACATGCAACTTGCACAAATGTTAGAGTAATAATATTTGACATGCAACTTACACAAAGCATATAGGGTCTAATGCGTTTTTCGAGGCTAACTTTGACCAAATGTTAGAGTAATAATATATGACATGCAACTTACACAAAGCATACGGTCAAATTCGTATGTGAAAGGAGTTTCCAATGATATAATTTTCACATTATACATCTCATGTACTATTAATCTTGTCAATAGTCAAATTGGAAACCATCTCGAGTACAAATCTAGGAGTACGTACAAATCTAACAATATTGATTGGGCGTTGTTGAATGTTGATACCTTTTTGATCAAAGTAGATATACTTTGACTAGACATAAAACTTATATGTAAACTAGAAAGGATAGGAGGGACTATATTGTATGTTCAAAAACGAAACGAACATTGAATACCCTTTATATATGATTTGCGGATGCTATGATCACCGGTTCAAAATTTTGAATCCGCCTTAGGTATCACGTGCCTACACTCGTTCCCTTTTGATTTCATCTCGGGGTCCGGAGATATATTGAAAGAGGACTAGGGTGGGTACATGCAAATGATACTCGGCGGAATGTTCAAATGAGGCATGCGGGAGGATGGACTCGACTGGAGGGCGACATGATCGATGGAGAAGAGGGTTCGAGAGGAATGAAAATAAGTAAACGCCACATGATTATACTTGAACGGCTCAAATAAACAATAAGTTGTCTCACTTGGCCTACATAGTGAAAGACCTAATGCGCAACGCGGAGCACTGACGCTCGAATATGGCCGGGAAAACAGGGAAATAGACATGTAGGGCACACCCGTCGGGACGACGTAGCGCAGACTAGTCCAATGGAGGAGCTGGCCCACGACCTCCTCACCACCGACAACCGTTGATGTGGGTCGTTGGGGCCAACAACGGGGCGCAGCTCCAGCACCGCCTCTAGACACGGCGACCGCGGTGAGCGACACGCTCATATCGTCGCTAGACACAGGCGATTTCAGTTTGCCGAGGGTGGCGTTAGTGCTGTGGCATGACCAATGGTATGTTTGGTTTGTGGCCAAGGTTGCCCCATCAAAGCATTGGGTAGCCAAAATTTTGGTTGAGGTATTGGTTGCCCATGATTTGTCCGACATTGGCAAGAAAAATGAACTTGAGTTGGCTAGAGTTCATTGGCATGCCAAAGAAATGGCAACCATCCAAACAAAGACCAATCTTTGGGTCATGACCAAAATTTTGGTTGAGGTATTGGTTGCCCATGATTTGGCCGACATTGGCAAGAAAAATGAACTAGAGTTGGCTAGAGTTCATTGGCATGCCAAAAAAATGGCAACCATCCAAACAAAGACCAATCTTTTGGTCATGACCAAATTTTTGGCAAGGTGCACTTTGGCCACAATCCAAACACACCCCAACACCCGGATTGTTGAGGATGCATGGGGCACCGCGACGCGTCCGCGGAGTGGTGTAGCACGGCCAACTGCATCCTCTGGACCTAAGACCATGCCGGGTCGTCTTGTTTTTTCAATGACATGCGGGGATTGCATGTGAGCAAAGGGCATCTCCAACATTGCCATGACCGCAACTGACTACCCTGGCACACCAAAACCCTCGTCCCTCGCACCGTCGCGTGGTGTGTTCCCAGCCGGTGCCAGCTGCCCGCATTCATGTCGTCCGTTCGTATGTCGTGATTAAGAGGCTCAGTGCCCGCGGAACCAACTCCGGCGACTTAATGACGCACCCGGACGCTTGGCCTCACCGGAATGCGCTACTTAAAGCGGCAACGCGCAGCTAACCTCCACACCATAGCGCATCGTCCTCCTACCTAGAACCACATCCGCCATGACCGAAAGCGCGAACGCTCTGCGGGAGAGCTTGTCTTCGGGGATGGATCTGGAGGTCGCCGCCCTCGCTCAAGTCACCGCACAAGCGGTGGCCACGCTGGCGGCCGACGACGGGAGCACCGTGAGCCACGCGTCCTACCTGCCGCCGTCCAACGTCCGGCACCGCCGAGGTCGGGGACTCCTCCGAGGATGAGTAGGGCATGGGAGGCGGCAGGGCATGGTGTGCCAACTGGCCGGTTCGTCTCCCGTGTTCTACTTTTGCTCGCCAGAGACCGCACCTTCACTTCACGGGTCTTGAACCCCGCCCCTGTACATGGAGATCACAGATGGAGGACGTCGGTCGCCGCCGTAGAATAGGTTTAGGGTCGGGTTTCTTTTATTTTTTTGTCCTATAAAAGTTCGAAATGTAATGAAAATCTGCCGTGTTTGCATTAATCTCGGCTGGTGTATATGAACTTTCACAATAATATACATATTGTAGGAGTACTAGCAAGATGCCCGTGCGTTGCATGGAAGATCAAGATCTTGTGGGAGAAAAGGATGAACGAGGGAAAGCCTTATCTGCAAATGTGGAGAGGAGTGCGGGTAAATTGTCATAGTTTCCTTCCTATCCGTTAGATATAGATCGGACGGCTTATATTGCAGGATCGGACACATCTTTCTACATCTATGGGAACCTTCGAAAGGGTTAACGTAAATTGCCTCTCTCTCTCCTTCCCTGATTTTCATGGTGGTGGGCCCCTCCCTTCCCCAATCTACAATCAACAGCTCACACATTTCACATTACGTTAATTACGTAACTGGGATTACGTAGGTGTAGCATTACTCATCCTAAAAAACCCAACTAAGCCAACCTCCCAGCATATCGCGCGGGAAAAGACCCGGCCGCGCCGTTTTGTCGGGATTACCGGATTACTAGTAGTAGTATCGATGGATCGTGCGAAGCAACATATTTTTTTTGAGGGGGCGAAGCACCTAGTTCAAAAGGAAAAATGCGGTACACTCACAGCACTCCTATCGCGGTCGCATTGCACCCCACACACGTTCGGTCCTACACACGGCTCACGCAAACGGAACACGCTTCCACTTGCCTCTTCACTGACACGTGGGACTACACTTGGAAAAACTGACCATGCGCCAAACTCCCCCCGCCCACCGCGCGAAAATCCTCTCCCCCACACCCAAAAATTCCCCCCAAATACGATTCAACTGCCCTTCGGCCAACTAGCCAATAATATTCCCCAAACCCCCCTCCCCCCTGTCCCACTCCACTCCATTCGCTCCGCAAAAGCCGCCCTCCCCGCCGCGCCAATACGTAGGCGCCGCGGTTCGGCGATCATCTCGCTCCCACAGTACACTCTCGTAGACTGTCGTCCTCTAGCCGTGCCGCCACCTCTGGCTACGTTCTTGTGGAGGCGCACAACGGTCAGCGTCGCCACCGCTGGCGATGTTCGTGTGGAGACGCACGGCTGTCAGCTTCTCCCATGGTACGCGCATTCTAGACTGAGGCCCCGTTCATGTCGGTGTAGCGCTAAATGTTAGCTGATAGACGCTGTTAATCTCACTGTTTGCCGAAGTAGTTTACTATCAATATGCTCTGCTTAAGAAGCTTCCTTTCCCTGTTCTGCACTCAATCTGCTTAGCTGAGATGGCATGCCAAGGCCGATTAGTTGCTAAAATATCCTACCATATATTTATTGTGACGTAGATTGCCATGGTCTAGTAGCCAATCTGTTAGCTGAAATAGCTCTACACCATTTTATACTCGATCTTTGTTGCTGCTATGGCCTTCGATAGTTCGATGGCTGTGTGCTCGACCTCATTGACTGCTGAAACAGCCTGCCATAATTTGGCACTCAAATCTGTTTGCTGAATTAGCTTTACATATATTTCGTTACTTAGATCTGCTCATCCAAATATGTTGCCATAGCTTTAGACACTGACCTAGGTATTTTTTTCTGGACTTCATAAAAAAGCATATATGTTTTTCCTGTAATATCTAGTAGAAGAACTAATTTGTATGTCTAACAGATGGACAAGACTTGGATAACTTCTGCTCGAAGATTCTCCGCTGCATATGTCGAGGGGGTTGAAAACTTCATGAACTTTATCAGAGCTGAGTACGGTGGTCCGAAATCAGATGTGCTCTGCCCGTGTAGCAGTTGTATGAATTCAGTTACAAGACCCCAATCAACTGTGCAAAATCATCTACACTTGTATGGGATGTAGGTCACATATACTAGGTGGGTTCATCATGGTGAAGCTATGAACGTCAATGTTATTGACTACGTGGAAGCAGCAGATCACCATCTTGATCTGCCTGATGCTCAGGTGGAAGAGAAGGAGGAGGTGGTGGTGGAGGAGCCAGTGAGTTTGACCAACATTGTAACAATGCTACGAAATGCTCATGCATTCCGTGAACTTTCACCTGCAGAAGAAAAATGGTGGGCCCGCATGTTGGAATAATGCAACGTTGCTGTCACCCCAAGAAATAAGCTGGCAGTATTCTCAGCTATGGTCACCTTTCTTTAGGTGAAGACATCTGAGCGGATGACCAACAAATCATTCGATGCGATGTTGGCTGCTTTCTGCGAATCTTTCCCAGATGCGTCTGAGCTGCCACACACCTACAGTAAAATGAAGAATTTCCTTCGTGTAGTTGGAATTGGATATGATATGATCCATATTTGTAAGAATAATTGTGTTCCGTTCCAGAAGGATTATGTCAACTTAAGTGAATGCCCGAAATGCAAATCAGCAAGATGGAAAGATGGCAATGCTGTGAATAGGATTCCTCATAATGTTCTGAGACATTTTCCAATTACACCAAGATTGCAGAGGTTGTTTCATGATGCTGAAACAAGAGAGGATGTACTGTGGCATTCTAGGAACCAGGAGTATAGAGATCAGAATGTAATGAGCCATCCATCTCATGGTAGTGAGTGGAAAAGCTTCAATGATAAACACAAAGAGTTTGCTGCTGACCCGAGAAACATTAGACTTGGCTTAGCTTCAGATGGATTTAACCCATTTGGCCACCAGAGCGCCACATATAGCATGTGGCCAGTGCTTGTTATCCCTTACAACATGCCTCCAAATGTCTGCACCAAAGAATCAAACTACATGATGGCCTTGCTCATCCCAGGTCCAAAAAGTCCTGGAAAGGATTTTGATTTATTCATGGAGCCTCTTGTGGAGGAACTTCAACAGCTATGGAAGGGTGTTCACACTCGAGACCTATATAGCAGCCCACCAGCTGATTTCTTTCTGCGTGCTGTTATAATTTGTTGCATCCATGATTATCCGGCTTTGGGCACTATGTCAGGGCGAACGACACATGGTTACAATGCATGTGTTTGCTGTGACAGGAATCCGCTGTCATACGCAATACTTAGCAAGATCTGTTACATTGGACACCACCGTTTCCTTGCCAAGGACAAGCCACATCGTAGAAAATACCGAAGACATGTGTTCAATGCAAAGCATGAAAACCGTGATGCGCCAAAGAGGCTCACCGCCGATGAGTTGCAAGTGGAATTAGAGAAGGTCAGGCATATTACACCAGGAAACCATCCTGGTAATGGTAGTGGGAAAAGGAAGTGTGCCAGGGTAGAAGAGAGATTATTATTTATCCACAGGTCCACTTTGTGGGACTTGGAGTATTGGAAAGATTTGGATCTGAGGCATAATCTTGATGTGATGCACATCAAGAAAAATATATGTGACAACATTATCGACACACTTCTTAATATTGAAGGCAAGATGAAAGATACCTTAAAATCTAGGATTGATTTGACACACCTGGGTATCAGAAAGGATTTGCAGGTGCAAGATGAAGGTAAACCATGGGATATGGCACCAGCTGTGTACGTCTTGGACAAGGTAAAAAGAAAAGAATTCTGCGAGGTCCTGTCACGTGTGAGATTCCCACATGGATTTTCTTCCAACCCTGAAAGGAGAGTCAGTGCAGATGGAAACAAGGTACAAGGGTTGAAAACTCATGACTACCACATCCTACTTCAAAGGGTTTTACCTGTTATCCTTAGAGGATTGGGCCGCCCTGACTTATACAGAGCAGTTTCAGAGTTGGGACAATTCTTCAGGGAACTCTGCAGTAGGAATATCAGGATAGATGCTTTGGAGCGTCTTAGAGACAAGATACCAACTATCCTATGCGACCTTGAGAAGATATATCCTCCAGCCTTCTTTGATGTGATGGTGCATTTGGCTGTTCATCTACCTAATGAGGCACTACTTATAGGTCCAGTACAGTATGGCTGGATGTACCCTATTGAAAGGCGGCTAGGCACTTTCAAGGGCTATGTTAGGAACAGAGCTAGACCCGAGGGTTCCATTGCAGAGGCCTACATTGCTATAGAAGCGTTGACATTCTGCTCAAAATACATTGAAACAGCTAATCAACTTAGCAAGGAGGTGGGTGAAGACAATCCCGGGCTCAGTGTTTTCAATTATTCTGTTTGAGTTAGAGGGAAGAGTCGACAAGAGGACAAACCTAAAGATTTGGACAAACTGGTTTGGTATGTGTTGAATAACTGTCCTGAGATACTACCTTATATCAAGTAAGTGCAGTACTGCAGCCTATACATCGTAATCTACTAAACTTGTAGCACATTCTTATATATTTAGATGTTTGACGCGATCACTATGTTGTGCAACATCTACAAAGAGGAGTTACTGCCGCAAAATCCAAGAAACATTGACAAACTGGTTATGGCAGGATTTGTGAAATGGTTCAAGAACCATGTAAGCTTTTGAAGTGCACTGTCAGTTTTTTTATTATATTGAGTACATAAGATGATCAGCTTGTCTATTTTATAACCATAGGTTAAGAAGATGCGGGAGGATGGGCAGGCAGTTGATGATGCCCTTTACTCACTAGCAATGGGTCCTGATACTCGGGTAAGACATTATGAATCTTGCGTTGTTGGAGATGTGCGCTACAACACCCTTGCACGAGACGAAGGCAGGAAGACACAAAACAGTGCCATCATGAGCATGGATACGTATGACAAAGAGATAACTGAAATGTATGCTAATATAACAGACATTATTCAGTTGCAGTATATCTCCAGTTTCCAGGATCATCGGTGTGTGGTTCTGTTGTGCTGTCATTGGTATAACCTATTTTCCAGGATCGCAAAACCCAGAGCTGATGATTATTTCAAATCCATCAATGTCAAGGCGGCGTACCAGACCAACGAGCCTTTTATTTTGGCAAATCAAGCAACACCGATATTTTTCTTGGAAGACACATTTGCATGTAGCCATGACCGGAGAGTATTGCAAAGGTTTAAGCAGAGGAATTCGTTTAATGAAGGTGCACAACAAGATGATGCTTACACTGCTCCTGATGTACAAGATAACACATATGTTCCTAATATCTTTGAGAACCATCACATCAATGACGCCGGCAAAAAGATTGCCTGTCGTGCTGTGGACATACAAGAGTTGATCAAGAAGAAGCCAACGTTCGAGGACATTGAGGACGAAGAAGAAGATGACACCATGGGGAATTACGATTCAGACTGATACACATGGCGAAGATGTTGACGCTGCTGCTGCAGATAATGATTACATGGCTTTTGTCATATTTGCCTGTCAGAAGACGTTTTTTATCTACTATGTGAAATTGTGTTTGCTATGACAACTGAAACCTGATGAACATGTTGTTTAGTATTTTGCTGTGAGAACATCACTTGTTATGTATGTCGTGGGAACGATTCCGACAATAATAAGGTATAGGGTAACGGAGCATGATCTATCGAGATGCATATGGGTAACACGGTGGTTTTAGCGAGGTCGGGCCTATCACGGTGGAGATAACAGCCCTACGTCTCGTGCTCCGGAGAGGCTTTGTATTATCTGAGTATATATCCGGAGATTACAATGTGTGAGAGAAGGGAACGGATCCCATGCCCGAGCTAAGTCCTGAGACTAATGGTGAAAAGAGAGAGAGGTGGAAGAAAAAGCCCCCAAGTCTAGTGGTGGGGGGTGGCTTATATAGAGTGCGCCACCCCCTCACCTCTTATGTTACAAAGTGGGGCATGAATGCCATAATGCCAGCTCACTACCAGGCCTTCACTATGAGAATGATGCTTTGACTGCTTTGCTGCCTGCTGGTCTTCGTATGCCCGAGTGAGTCGTACGGTCGAGTGGAGAACTGTCATCCGAGTGGATGGTATGTTGCCTATCCGAGTGGATAGTATGCTGCTTGTGTGAGTGGTTGTTGCCGTCCGAGTGACTTTCAAGTTGCGGTACATCTGACGGCGATCTAGCCCAGGGGCCCAGTACAAAGTGTATGGTGTCTATGGGTAGGGTCTTTAGGTCAGGCCTATTACCCTACCCCCAATACATGTCCTCGTCATTAGCCCCCGAATCGGTCGAGGTTGAGCGGGTTGAGCCGAGGTAAATTCCTAGATGAGTCGAGTGCTACGGAGGCACTTATGAACTCCTTTGGTCACCCGTCGGTCTTATCTCCGCGTGTTGCCTTGACGGATTCCGGACTGCATGGTGTGCGAGTGAAATGAGCTCAAACGGGTCCGCGGAGGAGCGTTAAACTCACCTTATAGAAATTTTTTGGAATGATTTGGAGCTGGTCCTGCATCGAGTAACTGATTACTCGGAATTTCTTCACGCCTAGAACGTGTCTTTTTTTTGTTTGGTTGTCACTCAGACCGGGCGGACCGTTCCGAGTGGATACCATTCCAGTGGGGGCACGCTGAGTTTGGAGCTAGTCCTGCGTCGAGTAACTAATTACTCGGAATTTCTTCACGCTTAGAACGTGTCTTTTTTGTTGTTGTTCATCACTCGGACGGGTCAGACCGTACCGAGTGGAGACTACTCCAGTGGGGGCACGCTGAGTGCACCCACTGGGTGTAGTCCCCGAGACCACCGCCGACTGGTCCGAGAGAACTAAAACTCTTCTTAGATGGTACGGATCGAACTTTTTCTTCTCTGACTTGGAGGTCGAGTAAATCTGGAGCTGGTTTTGCATCGAGCAAAATGTTTCTTTCCGAGTTCTCTTCCAGTGGGGCACGCTGAGTGCACCCGCTGGGTGTAGTCCCCGAGCCTCTGTCGGACTAGATGAGTCGGGCAGAGGGTTTAAGTCTCCTGGTAAACCTCCACGCAGTCGACACGGTAAATATCTTTTAGTCTGAAATCGAGTCAATCAGATGCATCTTCAGGTGCTTGACATGGTAAATAAGCTCAGCCTGGAGCTGAGTCAGTCGCAATGATCTTCGTGCACTCGGCACGGTAAATAAATTCAGCCTGGAACTCGATCAAGCAGGTGAATCTTCGTGCTCTCGGCACGGTGAATGAATTCGGCTTTGAAACTGCCGACTGTAGAAAAAGGCCGGATACTCCAGGGAGTAATCGTTCTAGTAGTACTTCTTATATTGACCGTCAGATTTTGTGTGAAAGGAGTATTTGTTCGAGTGGACGTGCTTCCCAACTGATCGGGGTATGTTGACTACAAGGAAAAACTTGGTGGCACTCGTATGTCTCCCGGAGGAGATAGACTAGTGGTCTGATATGGACGTGCCATGAAACCCGAGTGGCGAGGCTAGTGTGTGGGCTGACTCTCCCGAGAGATGCCACTCGTTATCCCGGGGGAACAACAACACATGCCATCTCTGAGTCCAAGTTTGTGAAACTGACGCCTTGGAGCCTAGGATAAGGGCCAAGTGTATCCGTAGAGGAGCATCATTTTCGCCCTTTTGCAGTCCTGAGGATGACTTCAAGAAATAATTTGGGCGATCGTCTGAGTGGACAGTACTACCCTTATAGATTTTCGGCAGACCGAGCATGTATGGTCAAAAGAAATATTCCTGATGTGATTAATAGGTTGACCAAATGGGCGTAACCCATGAGGGCGACATGGCCCAGGGCTGTGCGAAGCCCCACAGTGATGCTCGAAAGAGGTAAGATTGCTACAGAGTGTGATATGAGGTTTGAACATATGAGTAACTTAGTCGTTCCCGTGCTGGGGGTGTAGAGGTAAAGACATGCCCAACTGATGGTGACGCGCGAGGTGGCTAAGGGGCGATGATGTGTACAACCGAGTGACGACGCGCGGGGCGGTCGAGCGGTGAGGACATGCACAACCGAGTGGCGACGCGCGGAGCGGGAGTCATGATGTGCGAGGTGGTCGAATGATGAAGACATGCACAACTGAGTGGCAACATGCGGGGCGGCCGAGTGGTGAAGATGTGCACAACCGAGTGGCGACACGCGGGGCGGCCGAGTGAGGATGCGCGAGGTGTCCGAGTGAAGGACTATGTGTCCAGCCAAGTGGTGACGCGCGGGGCGGCCGTGTGGCGAAGGCATGCACAACCGAGAGGCGACGCGCGGAGCGACCATGTGGTGAAGACGTGCACAACCGAGTGGCGACGTGCGGGGCGGCTGAGTGAGGATGCACGAAGTGGCCGAGTGAAGGATTACGTGTCCAGTCAACGGGTGATGCGCGGGGCGGCCGAGTGAAGGACTACGTGTCCTGCCAAGTGGATGAAATTGTCTTCGAAGGAGTTAGCGAGATGCTTTCGAAGTTAATGTAGCGACGAGATTGATGTAGTGTGGTTGCGACGCAACAAGACCGGCGTGACAACTGAGTCTGAGTAGGAATGAAGATGGCGCGCACAACGTCTGGGTGATTATAAAGCTTGTCAAAGTGGCGGATCGAATGCACTTGTTGAAGTGAAGGATCTGACTGGTGGTGAAGTACTCGACTACTCAGGAGAGTGTCATTCCAAATGAGATGCAGCCCCCGAGTGTGGCGTAGCCCCCGAGCGTACTACAGGCTTCGACAACGGACATGTCGAAATACGAGAAATATAGTCTTGAATGGATAATTTGTAATTCATCGAGTCGGACTCGGGTAAAGATAAGGAGAAGCTTCCGAGTGATGCTCGAAAGAGGCAAACTCGCAAAGGAGTGAAGTGTGAAGTTTAATTGTAAAAGGGACTTATCTGTCTCATGCCTGGCGGGGTCTATATCATTGATACGATGAAGAGGATTCCACAGAGGGGTTGGATGGATGTGTTTGAAGTCAACAGAGTGACAAGGCCGGTGTTGTGGTGCGCTGGGACCGGTACGGTGACCGAGTCCGAGCAGCGATGAAGTTGGCGCATAGGGACGTCGATTGATCGCGTAACTTGTGTAAAAATGGCACAAGCCAATGAAATAATTTCTCGAGGAAATTTGATGTGTGCTGAAATGATTTGTGTGAATAACACCCATAGACACCCGCTGGGAGTGAAAGGGGCTTGCTGGTTAACCAGCAAGAGTCTGAAAGAGCGAAGGATCCGTTCGAATTTGTCACAGCGACGGATCCGACTAAACTCATTGGAATACTGGCTCAAATAAAATGGAAGTGTAGTGTTTCAACTGAGTTGCAGCCCCGGAGGACCGATGCAAACTCGAAATGAAGAATGACACATGGTGTTCGTGAATGATGTATGCGAAAAAATGGAAGCTGGACTCGTGAGTCACATAACCAGTACTAAGCAAGTATGTGAAAATAAGCAGCCGAGCGTTGAGGTACACTCGGTGGTGTGGCCTCTGAGTGAACGTGATGTGTGAATTACGGGACACTCGGGAAGACGAAAATACCAGGATGTAAAATGACTTAGCTGTTTAAAGGCGCGCGAGTGGCCGAGTGGTGATGAGGCGATGGTGACAGTCGACCTTCGTCTCGGTGTCCTTGTGGATAGGGATGGAGCGCACATTATACTTGTGATGCAGCTCCTTGAGTTAGAGGTTTGCTCTTGTCTCAGTCGGATTTTGGCTACTTGGGCGAGTCCTTGGACTGCAGCTAAGCCTCCGAGTGGGAGGCTTGCTCTCCACTCGGTAGGATTTCAAACACTTAGGCGAGCACTGGACTGCAGCTAAGCCCCCGAGTGGGAGGTTTGCTCTTCACTCGGTAGGTTTTTTTCAAACTTAGGCGAGTACTGGACTGCAGCTAAGCCCCCGAGTGGGAGGTTTGCTCTCCACTCGGTAGGATTTGTTTCAAACTTAGGCGAGTACTGGACTGCAGCTAAGCCCCCGAGTGGGAGGTTTGCTCTCCACTCGGTAGGATTTTTTCCAACTTAGGCGAGTACTGGACTGCAGCTAAGCCCCCGAGTGGGAGGTTTGCTCTCCACTCGGTAGGATTTTTTTCAAACCTAGGCGAGTACTGGACTGCAGCTAAGCCTCCGAGTGGGAGGTTTGCTCTCCACTCGGTAGGATTTTTTCAAACTTAGGTGAGTACTGGACTGCAGCTAAGCCCCCGAGTGGGAGGTTTGCTCTCCACTCGGTAGGATTTTTTTCAAACTTAGGCGAAACAGATTCGCAGCTAAGCCCTCGAGTGAGAGGCTGACTCATCACTCGGTAGGATTTCTTGAACTTATGCGAAACAGATTCGCAGCTAAGTCGCCGAGTGAGAGGCTGACTCATCACTCGGTAGGATTTCTTGAACTTAGGCGAAACAGATTCGCAGCTAAGTCGCCTACTGGGGGATTTTGGTTACAAGTATACGCAACAACAATTAATTCAAAAAAGACTGTTAAAATCAGTGTGGTGATGAGGTGACCAACCGATGGCGACGCGCGGGGCGGCCGAGCGGTGATGAGGTGACCAACCGAGTGGCGACGCGCGGGGCGGCCGAGTGGTGATGAGGTGGCCAACCGATGGCGACGCGCGGGGCGGCCGAGTGGT
>NC_041384.1:666820700-666875071 GCF_002162155.2 Triticum dicoccoides
GTTATGAGGTGACCAACCGAGTGGTGACGCGCGGGGCGGCCGAGTGGTTATGAGGTGACCAATCGATGGCGACGCGCGGGGTGGCCGAGTGGTTATTAGGTGACCAACCGATGGCGACGCGCGGGGCGGCCGAGTGAAGTAGAGGCATCCTGCGGAGTGGCGATGAGCGGGGTGTCGGAGTGACGTAGACGTGTCCCGCAAAGTGGTGACGCGGGGCATCCGAGTGGTTGCTGGACCAAAACGTCTTTGTCCGACTGTCGTAGTGGTTTGTTAACCATCCGAGTAAATTCGTCCGAGCATGCGTGCGAATCGTTCGAGTGGACGGTTGTTCAAGTGTGCTTTAGTCCCATCCGAGTGAACTTGTTCCGCCAGTTTCGTCATAGACATTGCAGATGAGGATGGAGTCTACGACAAGCCGGACGACGCTGGTGGCCGTGCGCGGAGGTTCGGCGACGGCCTCGTAGACGAAGCCGAAAACGACGACGAGTCAGATGGCGCTGGTGACTGCATGTTGAAGCCAACCAACCGAGTAGCCTGCACGTTAATTTTCCAGAGTGCAAAAAATCATCTCCGGGCTAGCCGGTCGAGTGAACCTGTTCATTAGTCTGTCGAGTGAAAAGGTGGATCGATCAAGTGAATCATAGTTGGGCTGCGATCCGGTCGCCACACCATCAATCGAGTGGAATAAATGACGAGTTAGTCAATCGACGTTGCTTGTCTCAGTAAGCCTGCAAGTTAGTACATCCACGAATATTGTTTTGTTGGACTAAGTGTCCCTGCATGGATTGCTATTGTGCAAGGATTAAAGACCGAGATGGTTATGCATGCATACATAATTAACCGGCATGGGAACGGCGGAAGTTTTGGCTGCAGTAAATAGGTAATTGGTGCCGAAAAATGCTCACCTAAATGGCCGCTTAATGAGGTGATTAACTGAACGAAATGGTAACTGGCCCATAAATTGCACTTGGGTCAAGTACGTTTGCCAATTGAGTGCATGCATGCACTAGCACTACCATACGGGAGTGCACAGAAGTGTGCCTGGGTCAACCCAGGTGAAGCATGCAAAGATACGTGCATGCGCGGCATAACTTTCTGGTACGGACGCATCTGGCGGTAATTACGCATAACGGGGCACGCAAAGAGACTGTGTATATCGAGAGAGAGAGTGCGCCCTATGCGGAAGAAAAGAGGAGGTGGAGCACCATGCGATGACCATTAATTGGCCGCTGTAATTAGGCACTCACTCCATGGAGTAACTTGCGTTGGAGGAAATCCATACCTAACTGGCCGCTTAATGAGGCGATCACCTCAACGAAACGGCCAACCCACCACACAGAGAATTATGAGGCTCATGTTATGTAATAGGGATTGTGGGGTACGTACTCTCCGATGTAGACGATGCAGACGAAGGAAAGTAGGAGACGCAGGTGGCAGGGCAGCATGTGCTACCGGCGATGTAGGCAAGGGCCAGCGAGCGCGCCGCCTAGCTGCACGTGTGGCGGAGGGCCACAGAGCGCACCGCAAGGCGGGCGAGCACGGCGATGGGCCGACAAGTGTGGCGCAGGGCCGGCGAGCATGATGTAGCACTTCACCGCTCCAATGGTCGGACGGGACCGATCTCCTCGCCCACTCGTCCGCATGTGCGCCGGCCATACGTGAGAGAGCGGCGACGGCATTTGCAGACGAGATCAAAGATGACGAGCCAACGGCGCAGAAGGGCAGCGTGATTGAAGAAATAACCATCCACATCATGGCTCGATAGACGCCATGCCTCAAGGTGGGCGCCAACTGTCGTGGGAACGATTCCGACAATAATAAGGTATAGGGTAATGGAGCATGATCTATCGAGATGCATATGGGTAACACGGTGGTTTTAGCGAGTTCATGCCTCTCACGGTGGAGATAACAGCCCTACGTCTCGTGCTCCGGAGAGGCTTTGTATTATCTGAGTATGTATCCAGAGATTACAATGTGTGAGAGAAGGGAACGGATCCCATGCCCGAGCTAAGTCCTGAGACTAATGGTGAAAAGAGAGAGAGGTGGAAGAAAAAGCCCCCAAGTCTAGTGGTGGGGGGTGGCTTATATAGAGTGCGCCACCCCCTCACCTCTTATGTTACAAAGTGGGGCATGAATGCCATAATGCCAGCTCACTACTAGGGCTTCACTATGAGAATGATGCTTTGACTGCTTTGCTGCCTGCTGGTCTTCGTATGCCCGAGTGAGTCGTACGGTCGAGTGGAGAACTGTCATCCGAGTGGATGGTATGTTGCCTGTCCGAGTGGATAGTATGCTTCTTGTGTGAGTGGTTGTTGCCGTCCGAGTGACTTTCAAGTTGCGGTACATCTGACGGCGATCTGGCCAAGGGGCCCAGTACAAAGTGTACGGTGTCTATGGGTAGGGTCTTTAGGTCAGGCCCGTCACCCTACCCCCAATACATGTCCTCGTCAATGTATGCTGATTTGTGTTTGGTGATTGTATGACAACTAAAACATGATGATATTGTTGTTTAGTTGTACTCATATTTGGCTGTGAAACTTGAATTTGATGACATAGTTTGCTGTTGGACTACAATTTGCTCGACGTCTTCGATTGAGAACAAAGCTGACCCGACAGGGCCTCTGCTATTTATTTATTTATATGAGCAGAAGGGGATACCCCCTGATTTCTGTTAATAGGAATCATTAGATGTTCACAACACTACGCCCAGCCTGCTACACAGGTTTCATTCATTACTAGTTTCAGCAAAGTGCTCATGTCGTAGCCACTGAATACATCACGAGTGCTACATACACTACAAATGAAGAGACAATAATCCTACAGAGCACATCGATTTTGCCCATTATCTTCACAAGCTCTTTCATCTCCTCATTGCTGTCAAGGCCATTCAGCAGCTGTTGCTTGGCCATGATCAGAGAAACTGCATCTTTAACCTTCTGCTCTGCATCTTCCTCTTCTGCCATTCCTTCAGTTACTTGTCCAACATCCCAACCTGCTGGTATTGGGATTCCTCGGCTAACCAAATAATCAGCGTAGTTGCATTCCCCCACATCAGCAACTTCCCAGAAATACAAATCACACGAATCTTCCCTTTTCTGCACAAATCAAATATGTAGATCATCAACCAAACTATTAAAAAAATCAGCAACTCAAAGCAACAGAACAACACTTAAACATATTATTACCCCATGATTCGGGCATTTGTAGAAGACTCGGCCAGGGTTGCGGATTGTGGTTGAGACGCGACAGATGACTCTGCGTGATTTGCAGCAGTGGCACCACACCAACGACAGCGGGTTGCGATGAGCAATCGGCTATGGTGCGCGTGCCGGCGAGGGTGTGATGAGACCCATAGGCGATGGTACGTGTTGTGACTTGGCGCATATCTAGTTGTTGCCTGCTGAAGAGCAGGTGGACGAGCAACCAGCGGTAATGGTTGCTGCGGCCAGAGCTTCTGATGCTAGGTAGAGTAAGTAGAGAAGAGGAGAAGCGAACGTTGGATATGTCAGTTTCATTACTTGCAAAGTAGCATAGCACCATATATAGTCATAGTCTAGGTTTGGATTCGAACCAGCTACAGGAGCACGTCTTTCTTTTTTCTAAAACTCGGCAACGTCTCTTTACTGGTATAGTAGCTTGTTTTGTACGCCTTCCCAAGTCTTTGATTTTCTTTCCCTTTTTTGCGAGGAAGGAAGCAGGACAAAATTGAGAGTTCCTGGGACTCGAACCCAAGACCTCTTGGTTGAAAACCAAGGGTGCTAGTCACTTATGTGGCGAACGTTCCCTGTGAGGAGGACGACAGACGAACGCATTTTCCTTGCAATTTTCTTCCTATATATAAAAAGTATGCTACTTGGTGTCCGCTTAGTCAACAAACGATTGTGCCAACCTTGACCGTTGGATTGACATTCAACGTCTGTCGCGTTTCTTCAGTCTCTTCTTCCTCGAGCCGCCAAAGCCAAACCAGTGCCGATGGGACCGCCTGCTCCCGCCTCCCACGGCTGGCTGTGATCTGCCCCGGCTCCTGTTCGTTCTCGTCCGAGGCCTCACCATCGTCCTCTGCCTTGGTTCGCTCGCCGTGGCACCGCCCTCCTGTGTTGTCAACATGGTCAACAACCGAGAGGAATAAGGAGATGACTGTACATGGTGAGGATGACAGTAGGGACCCAGCATCGCACGCAGTAATTTTGTTTTTTTGGGACGGAGATGGGTATCAACTGGGTTGTGCGGGACCCGTGGCCCGTCTAGCCCAGGCTTTTATTTCATATGTTTGGCACATGACCAGCCCAGTTTGTTTTTTCCTTTCTGAAAATTGCTAGCCAGCTATTTTTTTTTTTGCAGAATAACCAACATAGGCCTACTTGCTTTTCTACGCCCTGCTGGGCCGGAAATCTTTCAAGACGAGGAGGGATGCATTTTGCCCAGAAAATGGGCTATAAATAATAAGAAATGGGCTATACGTAATAATAAATGGGCTGTAAAATGAAAAAAATACAGCAAACAGACAATTAGTTCCAAAATACTGTTTTCTTTCGGATTTTGATATTTTAAATTTCATTCTTTTTGTGCGGCTAAAATTTCATTGAATTTAGATTAAGGTATATTTAGATTTAAAATTAATTTGAATCTGGCTAGATATTTCGGGCTGTATGCTGTTTGGGACAGATTTGGAGCTGACTTGTGGGTCTACTAGGTTGACGTGTACTTTGGCTTTGTCAACTTAGTCCACAAACGATTCTAGCAGCAGTGACCGTTGGATGTTAATCCAACACCGTACTGCTTCTTCAATATCTGATCTTCTTGCTCCAGCCGCCCAAACCAGCTCCGGTGAGACTGCCTGCTCCCGCCTCCCGTGGCCGGCTGTGCTGCCGCACAGGCCGCACCGCCCCACCCTACATGGCGGACCAACCAGCTATATATTCTCACGCAAGGAAGTGCCTCCTTATTACGCACAAAAAAAATGAATACCCCCCTGCTAGCTGGGACCCACCATTGTGGGAGGATGACTTGTGGGCCAACAAAGTTGATGGGGACGGAGGGCTTTGTCAACTTAGTCAATATGAACAATTCTAGCTCCAGTGACCGTACGATGTCCATCCAACGGCCGTAGTGCTTCTTCAACCTCTAGTCTTCTTGCTCCAGCCGCCCAAAGTTGCGCCGGTCGTGCCGCATGCTCCTGCCTTCCGTGGCCGGCTGTGCTGCCACGGATGCCTCACCGCCCCCTACTATTCCCACCGCTGGCCAGGCCCTGCGGCGATGGCAGCCTCACACCACAGCCGAACCAGTGAACCCTCGTACTCCTCTCCGCGCGGGCTTCCACTGCCGCGTCTTCCCTGGCTCCGCATCGTCCCCTTCCTAGGCCTCACCATTGTCCACCGCCGTGGTGCTCTCCGCGCGGCGTGGTCAACGTGGTCAAGGAACGACTTCTATCAAAAGAGTATTGTACGTGGAGAGGCTGACAGCTGGGTCCACAGCCACAACCCAGTTTTTTTGTGATTTGCCAAGTAAGTCGCTTTGTCAGGCCTGTTGGGCTGCAAATCTTTCAAGACGAGGAGAGCTTTCATTCGGCTGGCCGAGAAAATGGCCCATCAGTAATGAGAAATGGGCTATACATTTTTAAAACACATCAAACCGACAATTAGTTTCAAATATCTTTTTTTTATTTCAAGATTTTAAATTACATTAATTTTTATGCATGGTGAATTTGTTGGATTTTATATTGATATACATTTATTTTTAAAATTAGTTTGAATGTGAGTCGAAATTTCGGGATTAAAAACAGTTCGGACCGCACCGAAATATGCAAAATTTCGTATAATATTTTAACCGTGGCCACAATTTAGGCTGTAATGCTAACAAAAAGAATATGAGCTCCAAAAAAACCTTAAGAATTAGCAAATGGGCTGAAAATTATTAGAAATAATGGCAGATGGGCTGTATGCTGTTTTCCACAGATTTGAGGCTTTCCTAAAAAAAGGTTGACGCACAAGGAGTGACTGTTGGATGTCCATCCAACGGCCGTCGTGCTTCTTCAATCTCTGCTCTTCCTGCTCCAGTCGCTCAAACAAGCGCCAACGGGACTGCATGCTCCCTTCTCCCCGCGGCCGGTTGTGCTGCCGCACAGACCTCACCGCCCCACCGTTCTCCCATCGCTGGCCTAGCCATCCCTCTACTCACCCACACATGCTGTTATTCTCCGGCGATGGCAGACGAACCAGTAAACCCTCGTACAGTCATACTCCCCTCCGCGTGGGAAACAACTGCCGAGTATTCCCTGCCTCCGTGTCGTTCCCTTCCTAGGCCTCGCCGTCGTCCACCGCCCTGGTGCTCTCGGCGCGGCCTGGTCAACGTGGTCAACAACGACATGCATTTGAAGTGGACTGTATGTGGAGAGGCCGACAGCTGGGTCCACGGCCGCTCGCAAGGAAATGCCTCATTATTACGTGCAAAATAATGATTCCTCCACCTGACATCAGGGACCCACCGAAAGGGCCTCTGTATTTCGCAAAAAAATGTTACCGCCGCTGACAGCTCGGACCCACCAGCTATATCTTCGCACGCAAGGAAGTGCCTCCTTATTACACAAAAAAAAATGAATACTCCCCCTGTTAGCTGGGACCCAGTATAGTGGCAGGCTGACTTGTGGGCCTACTAAGTTGACGGGGACGGAGGGCTTTGTCAACTTAGTCAATATACACGATTCTAGCTCCAGTGACCATACGATGTCCATCCAACGGCCATAGTGCTTCTTCAACCTCTGGTCTTCTTGCTCCAGCCGCCCAAACCAGTGCCGGTCGTGCCTCGTGCTCCTGCCTCCCGTGGTCGGCTGCGATGCGGCGGAGGCCTCACCGCACCCTACTACTCCCACCGCTGGCCAGGCCATCCCTCTACTCACCCACACCCCTTGTTACTCTACCCCGACGACAGCCTCACACCGCAGCGAACCAGTGCCCTCGTACTCCTCTGCGCGTGGGCATCCACTGCTGCGTCTTCCCCGGCTACGCGTCGTCCCCTTCCTAGGCCTCGCCGTCGTCCACCACCCTGGTGCTCTCGGCGCGGCGTGGTCAACATGGTCAACGAACGGCTTCCATCAGACATGGACTGTATGTGGAGAGGCTGACAGCTGGGTCCACGGCCACAACAAGGAAGTGCCTCCTTATTACATGCAAAATAAATATTCCTCCACCTAACAGCGGGGACCCACCGGACGGGCCACCGTATTTCACCCCCCTGACTGCTGGGACCCACCAGCTACATCTTCGCACGCAAGGAAGTGCGTGACAGTCGGGACCCACCTGGTTGAAGCGTACGTAGCATTGTCATTCTAGTCGTGAACATGTACGTACATATATACTGGTGGATGTAGAGGCACGCACGTGTCATAGTAGAGGCGGCCAGGGTGCAAGAAAGAAAATACGGCCACGTATGTGTACATACGGGCGGGGTCTTGAACGCCTACTCGCGCATACGTATGGCGAGGGCTCGTTGACATGGCTGGGTTGGAACGGCGAAACAGCGTCGTCGTCGTGTTCATGGGGAGGCAACGGAATGCATCATGTTCATGGCGAGGCAACGGAATGCGTCGTGTTCATGGGAAGGCAACGGAATGTGTCGTGTTCATCGGGAGGCAACGGAATGCGTGGGAGCCAACCGGCTGGGTCGGAACGGAATGCGTGGTCGTGTTCATCGGGAGGGCTTGGACGGAACATGCGATGGAAACAAGGCCTGGCGTATCGCACAACGGAGGAAACAGACCTCCTACATTCGGAACGGGGTCCTATTGATCGGGAGGGGTCTGGCGTACCGCAAAACGGAGGAAACGGACCTCCTACGGTCGAAACAGGGGTCCTGTTGATCGGGAGGGGTGTGGCGTACCGCAAAACGGAGGAAACAGACTTGTGTTTGGAGCGCTACGGTTGAAACGGGGGTCCTGTTCAACGGGAGGGGTGTGGCGTACCGCAAAACGGGACTCCACGGGATACTTTTCATCTCCACCGTCGACCCCCTCCAGCCTCCACGAGCTACTGTTCATCCACCGTCGACCCCCTCCAGCCTCCACTTGCGAATGTTCATCCATGGGCTCCTGTTCATCCAGCCTCCACCACGCGCTACTCCATCGACTACTATTCAACCAGCCCTCTCCACGGGCTCTTGTTCAACCACCCCTTCACGGGCTACTGTTCATCCTGCCCTCCATCGTCTACTGTTCATCCTGCCCTCCATGGGGTGGTCTTGTTCATCCAGCCCTCCACGGGGTCCTGTTCTTCCAGCCCCAACCGACTCGATCGATCGGGGTCCTGTTCATCCAGAGGCAACACCACGGGGTCCTGTTCATCCACCCCCACCAGGAACTGTTCATCCACCCCCCCTCGCAACGCTCACTATTCATCCGGAGGCAGCATCGATCGGCTTCAGTTAGCAGCAGTAGCGAAGGAATCGCTCGATCGGGTTCAGTTAACAACCATCGATCGATCGGTCGGGTTCAATAACGCGTAGCCTGCAGTGCAATCGCTCGGGTTCAGTTAGAGCCCAACGCCTCACTCGGGTTTAGTTAGAGCCAACGCTTCGCACACACGCGCGTACGTGTACGAGAGAAACGCACATCGCTCGGCCCCGACCTCCCACCGTAACCGGGAACTCCCCGAAATTTTCCTCCCCCTCGCTTCTACCATGGTTTTTTCCGCCATGGACGGCCCAAAGAATGTCATGCAGCTGCATCTCCGGCCCGCCCAGGATGAAAAGCCCATTTTCTGTCATGATTTTTTGTCATAGAAGTAGGAGCCCACCACATCTATGATGATACCGGGTTTTGTCACAATTATCGTCACAGAAGTGTCATAAGTATGACAATTTTTTTTTTCATTCGGCCCAAAATGTCATGGATGTGTCTTTTTTTGTAGTGTTGATTGGGAATGCACGAGAATTTGGTTCTGCTTGCAATATGGATGATACCTGAACGATGAAGTGAACAGGAGCACGGGAGACCTATTTCCGCTATACAATACTGGAGTACTCATGTTCCTACTACTAGTAGTAGTTGTAGTAGTACAACTGTGGTACACTTGATGGTCAAAATACTATTCATCGGGTCCTCAGAGTGAAGTGACAACACCCTGCGCCTGACACTAGTCCAGGCGGCGTGTTCGGGATACCAAAGTCAGCCTCACCCTGTGCACCGTGCAGTCTATCACCGCCGCTGTACAACACATTGGCACCTCGCCTCGTCTCCCTCTCCGCTCCCATAGCACCACTCCATTTCCATCACCTTCTCCATCTCTGTCTCCATCTCCATCTCACTGTGCCCCCCGTGTACCATCGCCTCACTCGCCTCCCCCAGTACCACTATTCCCTCGCTAGCCACTCCAGCAGCGACATCCTTCTCCCCCGTAAATCAAGCCCCCTTCCAGACTCCACCATGGCCGAACGCGAACCGCGCAGCATCCATATGAGCCGCGATTGGAGCAATCTCCCCAGTGTATGGATATATTGAGCACCCTGCGGCTGGCTGCATGCTCGAGGGACATGCACACGGCCATCGTCGAAGCGAGGCCTAAGCTTTTCAAGACACCCTGCTTGCTACTATCTGGTCTTGCAAGATTGGCTCACCATGATACGGAGGCGTGCATGATGCCCCTCGACTTCAATCCGATCTCCATTAGTCGAAACTTCTTTGCAGGTATGTAGTGGGTCGCCATACATCATTTCCCTTGACATCGATCCGATCACCATCACCCGAAACTTCTTGGCAGGTATGTACTGGGTCGACATGAACTCCCACTGGATGGCTGCCTTTAGAGAAGACGGTAAAAAGTTGGTGCTCATGAACTTCCAGACCTCCCATGAGATTATCCTTCCTCCGTTGGATTATATAGAGTATTACCATCACGGTCCAAGTCATCTAGATTACTACGTCAGTTGGACGGACCTTGTTTTGCAGAAGACTGTAATCTGCCAAGTGCCCACACGACATGCGAATTACGCAGACTTCAAGCTAATTGCATTGTTTGACCGCGGACTCGCCTATCTTTACGCCGGTGCCTTCTTTAGCTGGAGACAACTCGGCTCGTAGTGGATCATCGTCAAAGCTGATACACACTTCTGTGATGCTATTGAACACAATGGAATCATCTACGCGATCGACAAAGCAGATGGCACCACGTATTGCTGGGACGGCACGTGTAAGTTGTTTCCATCTCATGTTAATGATGATGCCATGACACTGTTTGAAATTTTTATGATGATTGGCATATCCCTGTTTGAGCAGAATTTGAGTAGAGTTATGGAAATGTATTAGAGATGCTGTAAATCAGCTATATTTGGAATGAGTTAATTCATGCGATTCTGACCATGTATTACAACCAGATTGTACCCTGAATAATCAAACAGTTAGGAGTATATGGATATTATCCTTATTTTACAGTAATCTATATACTACTACTAAATATGAGTGTGTATTAATGGCCATGTTAGTTTCCTCATTTTCATGATGTAGAAACATGCATCACGCTGTTGGTTTCATCTAACCATACATTAGGGAAGTAAATGTGCATATGGAGAACTCTATATTTGGAAGTAGTGAAATCCTGCAATGCTTACCATTTGTACATACCTATATTCGCCCTTCAACAATCAATGGCTAGAATAATATCCTCACAAAATTTTTGCCCACAGAACACGAGTATATAATAATGCATGGTCTGTTAGTTACCTTGAAGAATTTGTTTGTGAGGACAGAACATGATTACATAACATGCATGACATGGTAGTTTCCTGTGAAGAATCGATTGCGAGATAAGATGAGTATAACCATGCATGGCACTTCTATATTTTCGAACCCAGTATACATTTCCCTATATTTTCCTCCCAGTTCCAACAGGGACATATCAATGTTGTTTCTTGCATTATCCTACTCATACTCTGAACAATGCTGATCTTACATTAACAATGCCTGTCCTTTTTGATATAATGCAGTGTCCTACAGTTATTTCCCTTTGTAATCACACCACCTTTTCCAAAAACAGGAAAGCACAACTGGTTCCTCGCTCGATCAGACGATGGCAAAAGACTGATGATCATTCGGACACATGAGCCGGAAAAGTTATATTGCAAAAACCCCACTGTATACAAGCACCGTGTAATACGTGAGTATCCGGACAATGGTTTTTACGTCTATGAGCAGGATACCAGCTTGTTGGGGCCTTTAGGATTTTTTAGTTGGAGGCGGGTAAACAACCTTGGTTCACACTCTCTGTTTCTCGGACTCAATTATCCGATTAACCAGGAGATCACCGTTGGCAAGGACCTTCATGGCAGAGAGGCTCTGTTTGCTATGGAAAACTGTCTCTACACGGTGAGCCCTAGGAGTCCAGGAGCAAACTCCCCTGATTGTCAACAATACAGCCTGCAGCCAAAAGAAGGTGAGAATGACAAAGGTATCCGGATTAACTTTGATCCTTGGATGTCTCAATTACGACATGTAGTGATGTGGTTCAAGCCTTCAGGTTGATAGGTAATTGGGCTGTTGCATCGAAAGGGTGGAGTACTGGTGTCTCCGGATCACTGGTCGCTGAAGCGGGGCTGCAAATTATGATGGTATTGGATCATCTCTTCGAATGACTTTGTTGTCTTTGTTGCTAGTTCTAGATGGGTAGTTCTTTCTTTTGTTATGCATATTCCTTGTCATTTGGCCATCCTCGTCTATGTCACTCTTACTATGTAATAGTTACTTCTGTTTAGAATGTCATTCTCGTCTGGATCACGAGAGTCTGAGTGCTGCAGATGGGTGCGTTTTGGTGGTGTAGCAAGACATCTTATGAACTATCATGTCTTGCTATTTATGTCAGTAGTAGCCTGTATATATCGTTGTTTCGAACTGTTTATTGTCTCGAACTACTGGTGGGCTAAATGAGGGCATCACCATTCTCCAGTGTTCAGAGTATATCTCCTTTTTTCAAGTTACATAATTTGAGCTCAGTGTCTTTTCGATGATGTACACTTGTTTGGGCCAGTGAGGTGTCGTTGAATATGGGCCGAGTAGTAACGCAATGCCAAGCAGGTCAATTATGACTCTCAGGCCGGGCTCTCAAAAGATCCTGAAAAAAGGACAGGCTCTCCAAAAAAGAAACAATAAGGACTCTTAGGCTGACATGTGGGCGCCACCGGTGTTTTCGTGCGCTTGCCCACCGAGAGCATATTGGCGCGTGCTCGAAATTCATGCTACCTTTTCATCCCCAGTCTCCCGCCCCTCCCCCACCTCTGGAATCTTGATTCCTACTCCAGTTCCACCAAATCCCCCTCCTTTACTCCCTGTACTCAAGTGCACTATCATTTCGCTGGTCAACGTGGATCTCCGAGCCGGAGATCCTGAGGTCCGTCCTGCCTTCGCTCGCTGTGTACTGTCGCTCAACAGTGGTATGGCGGCGCTTGATGACCAGTTTGCTGGCAAAGTGCTGATGGTAACCATCAACGGCGACCGGCCTCCCGTCTCGCCGGACGACCTTCTCAAAGCTCTTGGCATTATGCACGGCATCCAAATAAGTGACTTGCTCGTCGAAGTCTGTCCGCCACCGGCTGATTTCTTTGTCAGGTTCCGGACAACTTTTGACTGGAGTCGTGTGTTTGAATCTTCCCGGCGTTTGTTCTGCGATGGCGCGCTGGTGAGCTTTGATCGATGGCACCCAGGATGGGGCTCGGTGCGCTCTGAGCTTGAGTTTTTAACAAAGCTTACCTTCCACGGCATGCCTCGACATGCTTGGAACAGCGAGTCCATGAACGAGCTTATCAACGACCTTGGAGGTGAGCTCGTAAGTATGTTTGTTCCTCCAGACAGCTGGGCTCTGACGGTTATGGCATGGGTGAAGAAGCCGTCCACCATACCGAAGGTGATTGGTGTTGAGATACCGGTGCAGGAACCGGGGTTGTACTATTCGTCGCCACCAAGGCCGCCGCGGACCACATTAGGGATGTACCTGTATCGAGTGTTCGTGCATGTCAAAGAAGTGGTCAATCCATCAATCGAAGTCCTGCCGCCGCCGCTGGTGCCAGGGTCCATCGACGACGTCCATTACAGGAGTCAACGTTAGACTTTCCCCGTGTTGCTCAGAACGATGGATGGCACAGGGCCTACTCCATCGCGCGGCGGAGGCCACTGCTTCTTTGGGAGAAGAGGCAGGGCTGGCTGCCTGGATGTGCTCTAATTTGAGGTAACAACCGAATCTTGTCAGATACTAGTTAAATCCGAGCTATGGGTGTGAAGCACTGATATGCCAGTACATTTGATTGTGACCTGTTCTAATTTTGTACCTGAACTTTTTTTAGAAAGGGCTGTACGTCAACTTAATGTGCTAGCAGAACTTATTGTGTTGTCTGTCTGTTTTCTTTGCACAACATTCAAGATATTTCCCTGTCATTGATAAAGACGATGAACCGTTATGTACGACTTCGTTGGTTTCAACATAGCCCTTCCCATAGCGATCCACTGCTTCCATCCTGATTGTGCCGCCTGCGTGAAATTTTTGTATGCAAGTTCAGTGTGCTATGATGTTCTATATGATTGTGTCAACTATATAAGTTTTTACTGAGCATCAGCAATGCATATGGCTGAAAGATGTATTTACGAGCATCGACCGATGGGTCTCTCTCTCTCTCTCACAAACACACACGCACACGCACAAGTGGGACCCATTGAATTATTTATTTGCTCGTGACAACTTTTAATTAGGTTCCACTGTAATCTAACTTTTTTCTTAAGTTATTAATTGAGCTTAGTGACTTCAAAAAGTTGTACAGAAGTCTCGTTTGGGCCTTTCCAGCGTCGCTGAATGTGGGCTGAGTAACCATGTTAGGTTGTACTATACTACACATGCCTTTTTTTCAACATCAGCAATGCAACTGGGCCGATAGTTGTACACAAGGGTCAACTTGTTATTCTCCGCCCCGCTGGGCTACAAACTTACCTAGGAGGTATGGGCTTAACAACAAAATGGACTTTAAGAAATAATAAATGGGATGCAATTATAATAACTGGATATTTACTATGCACCAAACACGTAATTAGTTTGAAAAATATATTATTTTTGGAATTTGAAAATTTTAATTTCATTACTTGTTGCGCGCGCAATATTTCGTTGGATTTTAACGTAATATAACTTTATTTTGAAATTATATTTAACCTGACTAGAAATTTCGGATAAAAATATTTCGGATCCCATCAAAATGTGGGAATTTCTGTTGAATTCTGTTTTGAGCAGTTGTTTGAAATTATTAATCTTGTCCTAGCTAGAAGTTGGGCTGTACTTTTAACAAACTATAAATGGGCTGTAGTAAATTCCATTAGAATTAAAAAATGGGCTATACATTCTTACAAATCGCAAATGGGCTATATGTTCTCTGCCAAATCTGAGCTGTGGGCCTACTAAGTTGACGCGTACCAAGGGCTTTGTCAACTTAGTGAATATAAACGATTCTAGCTGCAGTAATCGTACGATGTCCATCCAACGGTCGTAGTGCTTCTTCAACCTCTAGTCTTCTTGCTCCAGTCGCCCAAAGCAGCGCCGGTCGTGTCGCGTGCTCCTGCCTCCCGTGGCCGGCTGTGATGCCGCGGAGGCCTCACCGCCCTGTACTACTCCCACCGCTGGCCAGGCCATCCCTCTACTCACTCACACCCCTTGTTATTCTGCGACGATGGCAGCCTCCCACCGCAGCCGAACCAGTGAACCCTCGTACTCCTCTACGTGCGGGCTTCCACTGCTGCGTCTTCCCTGGTTCCGCGTCATCCCCTTACTAGGCCTTGCCATCGTCCAGACCACCGCCCTGGTGCTCTCGGCGCGGCGTGGTCAACGTGGTCAACGAATGACTTCCATTGGAAGAGTATTGTATGTGGAGAGGCTGACAGCTGGGTCCAGGCCGCCGCAAGGAAGTGCCTCCTTATTACGTGCAAAATAATTATTCCTCCACCTGATAGCAGGGACCCACCGGACGGGCCACCAAATTTCATGAAAAAATGTCCCCCCTGACTGCTGGGACCCACCGGACGGGCCAGCGTATTTCACGAAAAAACGTTCCCCCGCTGTCAGCTCGGACCCACCGGAAGTGGCTCCTTATTACGCTCAAGAAAATGAATACTCCCCCTGCTAGCTGGGACCCACCATGGTGGAAGGCTAACTTGTGGGCCTACTAAGTTGACTGGGACGGGGGCCTTTTTCAACTTTAGTCAATATGAACGGTTCTAGCTCCAGTGACCGTATGATGTCCATCCAACGGCCATAGTGCTTCTTCAACCTTTGGTCTTCTTGCTCCAGCCGCCCAAAGCAGCACCGGTCGTGCCGCATGCTCCTGCCTCCCGTGGCCGGTTGTGCTGCCGTGGAGGCCTCACCGCCCCCTACTATTACCACCGCTGGCCAGGCCCTGTGGCGACGGCAGCCTCACACCACATCCGAACCAGTGAACCCTCGTACTCGTCTCCGCGCGGGCTTCCACTGCCGCGTCTTCCCCGGCTCCCCGTCGTCCCCTTCCTAGGCCTTGCCGTCGTCCACCGCCCTGGTGCGCACGGCACGGCATGGTCAACATGGTCAAGGAACGACTTCCATCAGACGTGGACTGTACGTGGAGAGACTGACAGCTGGGTCCACGGCCGCAGCAAGGAAGTGCCTCCTTATTATGCGGAAAATAATGATTCCTCCACCTGACAGCTGGGACCCACCAGACGGGCCACTGTATTTCGTGAAAAAAACGTTTGCCCCTGACTGTTGGGACCCACCAGCTACATCTTCGCACGCAAGGAAGTGCATCAGGGCAAAAAAATGATTCGCCTCCCAGACTGCTGGGACCCACCAGCTACATCTTCGCAGGCAAGGAAGTGCCTGACAGTCGGGACCCACCTGGTCGAAGCGTACGTAGCGTTGTCATTCTGGTCGTGAACGTGTACATACATATATACTGGTGGATGTAGAGGCGCGCACGTGTCGCAGTAGACGCGCGTACGTGTTGTAGTAGAGGCGCGCACATAGCGTGTACACGTATGTACAGCAGTCAGGGTGCAAGAAAGAAAATACGGCCACGTATGTGTACATACAGGCGGGGTCTCGAACGCCTACTCGCGCATACGTACGGCCAGGGCTCGTGTACATGGCTGGGTCGGAACGTTGAAACAACGTAGTCGTCGTGTTCATGGGGAGGCAACGGAATGCGTCGTGTTCATGGGGAGGCAACAGAATGCGTCGTGTTCATCGAGAGGCAACGGAACGCGTGGGAGCCAACCGGCTGGGTCGGAACGGAATGCGTGGTCGTGTTCATCGGGAGGGCTTGGACGGAACAGGCGATGGAAACGAGGCCTGGCGTACCACACAACGGAGGAAACAGACCTCCTACGTTCGGAACGGGGTCCTGTTGATCAGGAGGGGTCTGGCGTACCATTAAACGGAGGAAACGGACCTCCTATGGTCGAAACGGGGGTCCTGTTGATCAGGAGGGGTGTGGCGTACCACAAAACGGATGAAACGGACTTGTGTTGGAGCGCTACGGTCGAGGGGTCCTGTTCATCGGGAGGGGTGTGGCGAATCGCAAAACGGGACTCCACGGGATACTATTCATCTCCACCGTCGACCTCCTCCAGTCTCCACGGGCTACCGTCCACCTCCTCCATCCTCCACGGGCTCCTGTTCATCCAGCCTCCACCGCGCGCTACTCCACCGGCTACTGTTCAACCACCCCTCCACAGGCACCCCTCCACCGTCTACTGTTCATCCAGCCCTCCACACCACGGGGTCCTGTTCAACCACCCCTCCACGGGCACCCCTCCATCGTCTACTGTTCATCTAGCCCTCCACCACACCACGGGGTCCTGTTCATCCAGAGGCAACGCCACCGCTCACTGTTCATCCAAACCCCCCGCAACGCTCACTGTTCATCCCAGAGGCAGCATCGATCGGTTTCAGTTAGTAGCAGTAGCGATGGAATCGATCGATTGGGTTCAGTTAACAGCCATCGATCGATCGCTCGGGTTCAGTAACGCGTAGCCTGCAGTTCAATCGCTCGGATTCAGTTAGAGCCTAATGCCTCACTCGGGTTCAGTTAGAGCCAACTCCTCTCACACACGCGCGTACGTGTATGAGAGAAACGCACATCGCTCGGCCCCCGACCTCCCACCGTAATGGGGAACTCCCCAAAATTTTCCTTGCCCTTGCTTCTATCACGGTTTTTTCCTCCATGGACGGCCCAAAGAATGTCATGCAGCTGCGTCTCCGGCCCGCCCAGGACGAAAAGTCCATTTTCTGTCATAATTTTTTGTCATAAAAGTAGGATCCCACCACATCTATGATGATACCGGGTTTTGTCACAATTATCGTCATAGAAGTGTCATATGTATGACAGAAAATTTTTTCGTTCGACCCAAAATATCAAGGATGTGTATTTTTTTGTAGTGATTCCCATCAAGATGATGTGGATTCCGAAGAAGAAGAACTAGAGAGTTCTTGAGGGTGACTCCTCCAACATACTACACTCATATCATTTTGGCGAGGATAAGTGCAAACAATTTCCACATCTTGCACTAGTTCAAGGAGTTGTTCGCACACAAACACGTCACCGTGTACCTCCAACGCCGGGGGTGATGCACCGCAGCTCACGTCAAAGGAGACCCGCCGGAAGTGCGGTACTCAAGCAATCCGGCGGGTGCTTTTGTAGACCCGAAACCCCACGCGCCCGGGAGGGACCCCGTCTGGACGCGCGGCGGCTATGGGCTGCCCTAGGTTGGCCCGACCGCCCCTAGAGCCACGAGGTTCGCCGCCCTGCAATGAAGAAGAACGAACGAAGAACGAGGAAGAAGAAGAACAAGGGAGAAGGAAAAGTAAAGGTAAAAGATGTAGATAGATTTGTTCGATTGTGTGTTGTTTCAATCGGCCGTCACTCCCAACATATATAAGAGGCGGCTGGACTTCCCGTACAAGCAAAGAATTTATCTAGGCTTTCCTTACAAGAAAACTACATCAATTCACGTCCAAAACCCTAGCCAAATTCGGACTGGTTTATCCGAACTTTCCAAAATTGTTCGTTTAAACTGGCTGCACCTTGCAGGTCTTTTTTGTGGTGGTAAACGATCTCGGATGAAAACAAGCCCAAAAGCAATCTTGACCATTTCGACGAGACGAACAACTTTCGTGTTGAAGGTTTTTTGATCAGAGATCATATTGAGGGTCAGATCGGTCTCGCAACACAGGCTATTTCCTTGCGCTACCCGTCCGACATGTGTCTGGTGGGGCGCGCCACATCTTGCCTCGTGACAGGGCTGCACTCCGATTGCTCTAACTTTGGCATACGAACTCGGATTTGAACGATTTTTATATCGAAATCGGTTGTTTCGACGAGGCGAAGACAACCGTGTAGATCATTTTTTCATTTGAGGTTGTCTTGGGGGCTTAAGCGGCTAAACTGTACTTTGAATATAAGATCTTGGTACTTTGAGCATAGTTTTGGCCTTCGAGATGAAATCGGACGGCGATGACCCAAATTTCAAAGATGTTCATATCAATAATGCGGAACTCTTTCATGTAGATCACTTCTCCATTTGAGTCCATCAAGATAATCATTTGAGCCCATCTTCAGCTTCTGGTCGGATTGGCCTTGACAGTTTCCACCCCAGCAAGCTTTTCAGCCTCGGCAGGGTCTTCGCCCGGCAAGCTCTTCACCCGGTAACGTCTTCGCCCGGCAAGCTTTTCCTCCGGCAAGGTTTTTCCCTCGGCAAGATTTCACACCGGCAAGCTTCTCCGCCGGCAAGCTTCTCCGCCGGCAAGCTTCTCCGCCGGCAAAGGTTTACCCCGGCAAGGTTTCATTCAGCCGGCAAAGGCCGAATACTTTCTCACTCAGGGCCGGCCCACGAAGTGTTGCCTCTAACTTTTGCATATGAATCTGGATTCGTGACCATGCCAAAATCTGGTGTCAACACATGCCCCCCCTGTTTTTCGGCAAAGCTTGTGTGCCGAAAAATAACTTGTATTGTGTTTGTTCCAAGGACGATGTCAACACTCCATCGGCCATTTTCCCCAGGACGATAATCAGGTATCGGCCATGTTTGTGCTAAGGGAGATAGTCATATATTGGCCACTGCCCATTTAGGCTTCTTGCCACACACTTGGGTGGTATTTCTTCAAGTACTTGCCATTGAGAGCTCGAGGTAACAGTGCCCCTTGTACGGATTCCACCAAATAAGAGTTTCCGGGAACTATTCTTGCAATTCTAAAAGGACCTTCCCAACTTGGAGACCACTTCCTGAATTTTCTGTCTCTTGAACCAATTGGGAGAATTACTTTCCAGACGAGATCGCCAACTTGAAAATTCTTCAACTTAACCTTCTTATTGTAAGCCCTTGCTACCCTCAACTTTTCCCTCTCTATGGCCTTCAAAGCAGCCAAACGTTTATCCGCAACCACATCAATATTGTCCATCATCAAGTTATGGAAGTCTACTGCCGATAAATCATTTTGTTTGGCTATTCTCAAAGCATTCAAATTCACTTCCACCGGTAAAACAGTCTCTTAACCGTATACTAGCTCATATGGAGTCACCTTCGTAGCACCATGTCTTGAGATCCTATGTGCCCACAAAGCTTCAGACAACAACTCATGCCATCTCCTTAGATTATCCTCAATCTTCTTCTTGATGAACTTGATTAAAATTTTATTGCTAGACTCAGCTTGTCCATTGGCTTGGGCATAATATGGAGAGGAATTGATCAATTTTATGTTATAAGATTCGGCAAATTCTCTAACTTGGTGTGACATGAAAGAGGAGCCTTGATCTGTAGTCAATGATTGAGGAATGCCGAATCTATGAATAATGTGCTCGGTTATGAATTTAATCACCTCCGTATGTGTCATGTTCTTGAGAAGTACTGCTTCAGACCATTTAGTGAAATAATCGGTTGCCACCAATATGAACCGATGCCCCTTTGAGGAAGACGGATGAATTTGTCCAATAAAGTCTAAACCCCATCCTCTGAAAGGCCACGGTTTGATAATGGGATGTAACATAGCAGCAGGAGCCAACTAAATATCACCAAAGTTTTGACAAGCTTCACACCCTTTGTAATATCTGAAGCAATCATTAATCATAGTTGGCCAATAAAATCCAGCACGTCGTAGCAACCATTTCATCTTGGGAGCCGATTGATGAGTGCCACAAATACCTTCATGGACCTCCCCCATAGCAACTCTCGCTTGGTCCTCGTTCAAGCACTTTAGAAGAACATCCCCAACCGTTCGGCGATAGAGATCATCATCTCTCATTGTATACTTGAAAGCCATCCACCGAACAGCCCTGTCCACCCTTCTACTAGGATCACACAAATAATCAACAATGGGTTTCCTCCAGTCTTGACTTTCTCCAGTATTGAATATTTCATTAGTGGCCGAAACGGTGGGCTCCGGTTCGGCCTCCCCTACGTCGGCAAGACTAGACATCGGCTTTTCAGAAATATGAAACACGCCATGATCAACATGGTAGCCGGATGCCTATTGTGCCAACTCATTTGCTTTCCAATTGTCATGTCTAGATATATGAGCAATGCTAAAACAATGCAAAGTAGAAATTATATCTAGACATTTATTAAGATAAACACTAAGTGATTCGTCAAAACATTGATAACCATTGGATATTTGTTGCACTACTAGTAACGAATCACCGGAAGCCTCAATATGTATAGCACCTATAGCAAGGCAAAGCTCAAATCCAAATGACAATGCATATTCGGCTTTGATCATTGTGCAAAAAATATTTTAAGCGGCATGGGGCTTCATAAAATAGCACCATAAGGATATATATAAACAACACCAACACCTTGGCCATTTCTACAAATTTAACCATCAATATATAATCTCCATGGTTCTAGAGAGATCAAGCTGAAATCAATATTATGCATGATGTCAATATGATGCTCAATAATAGAATCAACCATGATTTGGCCTTACATAAATTCTGAATACTAATAAGCCAAAGCACACCCAATCAAAACATAAGTTTACTTTGCAATTTTGGTGAATTGGTCTATGCATAATATCTTCAATGGCATCAATTTGGCAAACTCCTTTGCAAGCACTTATCTCAAACTAAGGACGATGTTAGAATACCACACCGGCCATTCTTAGATATATTCTTAGGGCGATAGATAAATATCAGCCATTACAATGAGGTCCATGTAGTATTCACCCACCAAGGTATGTATAGCCGAAATAAACAAATGAAATAGCAATAAGATATTTCGGCCCCTTTGTATTAGCAACAAAAATGTAACTAACCAAATGTATAGTGATTTGGTAATACTCTGTCATGATATAGAAAATTATGTTGCATCCATGGATCAAAATAAGTCCATGGAGGGTAACTGATCATACCTGTGGATGAATTCCATGGCAAAGGCATCAATGGCATTGTTGAAGAAAATGGATGATGTGCTAACCGAAGATTTTGATGTTGTGATCCACACCTTTGGCTTAATTGTTTGTTGCTTCCATTCTTCTCTTTCTTCACTTTTATTGTACTCGTTGCAATAGAAGCATGTACATCATTTTTGTTATGAATGATCCTCTTGGGAACCCATGCCATGTTCTTCTGTCTCAGCTCCTGTGCACTAAGATTTTGTAATTCCTTCTTTTGCCAATACGTTAAGCCAAGTGGGCATCTCGGCTGTAATTCTGTTTTGACCAATGGCAGTTCCTTTTTGGCCTTATGCACTCTCAACTTCTTTTCTTCAGATTTGGCACTTTGGCTCTCAATAATTGGTTGCTTTGTCTCATTGCCTTTAGTAGCCAATGTTAACACTTTAATTGGCTCTTTTTTATTCGAGATCAAATCTGAAGTTGCACTCTTACAACCATCTATTTTAACACGGTAAACTTGCTTGACCACCTCTTTCTTCATCCTTGAGCTCTAGACCGATTCCTTATGATTGAAACGGTCTTTAACATGTGATTGTTCAGATATTGATCTTCTCGGAGCTGCATAATATTGGTGAGATGGTCTAAAATAAGATGGAGAATGTGCCCTTGTATCATACCTGTCCCATGATGGATATGGATCTATATGAGCATAGGGAGGCATCCACGGCATTGGCATTGGCGGCCCAAAATAAGGATATGAATATGTTGCATTAAAATTCTCACTTTGCCAATACCGATCCTCATATTTGCGCCTTGGGGGTGATCTTGGTTTCTTCGCATGATTGGGTCAATAAGCATTCTTCTCTTCACTCTTCTTTTGATATTTATCCAATAGTTCAGCGAAGGTGATTTTTGATCTCTTACACTTGCGCTTATTTCGGCCTTTGTTTCCTTTTGGTTTGCTTTCATCGATCATTGGATTTGCTTGCTGCCCCCAGTCCTTGGCGTCTCCATTGTAGCTTCGATGGAATTCTTGCCCTCAAGATTATGTTCATTATGCTCTTCGACAACTTCTTTTCTTGAAAGCTTGATCCCATCACATGCAGTTTTTACCTCCTCTTCAAATGGATCGGCTTGAAGCAGCCGATGCAAAAACTTTCTACCATCGGGACCAATCGGAATAGACTGGTCATCTCTTGGTGTCTCAACAAATTTCAATCGTCCTTTATCAATGGCCGATTTAACTATTTGATGAAACATGTTACAATCCTCAAAATTATGCTTGGATGAATCATGCAACTTACAATACATTCGTCCCTGGACAGATGGCTCTACATGGTGATCAAGAATTCTAATATAATTATTCCTCAACAACAAATCAAAGATTTTATCACACATGTTTGAATTAAAGGTAAACCTTTTATTTTCTAGCCGATCTTGATGTGAGAACGGCTTTGGAATTAAGCAAACGAATGGTTCAGATTTTGCACCACACCATTCGGCTATGCATTGTGTTTTGCACTCTATTTCCGATGTCTTTTGGTAAGATATTATACTAGCATCGGTTTTCTCAACAGAATTTAACCTTGGCTTTAAATTTCTAAAACGAAAATAGTTAGAACATACATGTCTCAATTGAAACCAAGTGCAAGCCAAGTATGAAATAAGCAAAGCTACCCAAATAGATATGAACTTTAGATAAAGCAAGGGGGAAAGCTTTAGCTGTAATAATAAGTCACTATCGGTCTTTATAAATGGCGTAATGGGTTGACCGATATGCTCAATAACAACTTTATTGCTAGCAAGTAAATTACCCTTCTTCATTGGTCTTTCAAAATTACTTATGAGGATTTTTCTAAGAGATGCATCAACAATAAAGTCCTGACCAAATCTGAAAATAGGTAAATTACTTGCTAAACATACCTCTTCAAATATGTTGGGAGAGCACGATGGTGGTGTGACTTGAACAATATCTTGCTTCATCTTTGGGTGGCTCCCCAACGCCTCTTCATCATCTTTTTCTTTATTCCGTGAATCATTACCTTGACTATCCTTATCAGCCGAACTTTGTTTGGCTACCTGCTCTTGTCCTTGAGGCTTGTCAATTTCTACGGCACAGAACTCATAGGGAAGGAAGTAGGTTCCATTAACTTCAGAAAAATCAAGCATGGTTGTTTTGCTATGCTTGACATGCCCTTTCTCAATAATGCTTGCCTCTTTGGATTTGATGGATTCGGAATATATGCTACTTGATTCGGCTTTTTCAACCGAAGCACTTTCAAGTTCCAAATCATCCTTCTTTTCATTGATAATACCAATTGGCAAACCTTCTTTTATCTGAGCCAATTATTTTTCTATTTCTTTCTGACAGCGAGCGACAAAGTTGGCTTTAAGCTTTTTCTCAATTTCAACCCACTCCGGATACGATTGCCCCCCAATGCTTTTAGATTCTTTCGGCAATGACACACGGTTGTTGCTGAAATTTTGCAATAGTGGGGGTGTATAATATGATGTAGTACTAGGTGAAGGCATATGCATTGTTGTAAAACCATATTTTTGCTCGCCAATTTTATCAATTGGCAAAGATTCATCTTCTTGCAAAACTCTAGCTTTTATTGCGGCATAATCAGGAAATAGCCCCTTTTCATGTTGTTCAAGGCAAAGAGCACTAATCCTCTTATTTTGGGCTAAACTCTTCAATGCAGCCACCACTACCTCATCTTCTACAATATTTGGCACAACCGCTCCCGTAAAATTTACATTTATTCGGCTATGATCAGAAAGGTGTGAAGCCGAATTATGAGCATCTACAGTTGTGTATGGTGCCGAAAAATTACTAACATGATGTGTAGCATATGATGATTGAGAGTAACTGGCCGAATAGCCAGTAGTAGCATGGCCAATTCTCCCATCCATCGGAAATGTTGGATTCACATATTGCAAATTAGTTGCCGATGAATAAAAAGGTGAAACACTTTCTTGTATGCTATTGGAAATTTTAACATGCGGTGTTTCAAATTGATTAGCTAAACCCATCATGTTGTTCATCGGCATATGGATTTGTGGGGTTGCCGATGCATGGGAGTTTGGATACATATGTTGTACCTTGCTAAAATTGTAAGAATTTGAAGCATGAAGATTGTTTTGTACCGGCCCTTGCACATAATTACATGCATGATTGATAAAACTAGGGCTAGCCGATACATTATGCTCATTAGGTGATCTAGCAACAACATATGGATTATTTGCATCTACAAAGGGGAATTGGGTATTCATATTACCTTTGTAGATTGCAGCAACTTGATGACGATCTCTTCATAGAAAGAACGGGCTGGAGACCGTTCAAAGCTTCGTCCCCAGCGGAGTCGCCAAAAAGTGTGTTCGCACACGAACACGTCACCGTGTACCTCCAACGCCCGGGGTGATGCACCGCAGCTCACGTCAAAGGAGACCCGCCGGAAGCGCGGTACTCAAGCAATCTGGCGGGTGCTTTTGTAGACCCGAAACCCCATGCGCCCGGGAGGGACCCCGTCTGGACACGCGGCGGCTATGGGCTGCCCTAGGTTGGCCCGACCGCCCCTAGAGCCTCGAGGTTCGCCGCCCTACAATGAAGAAGAACGAACGAAGAACGAGGAAGAAGAAGAACAAGGGAGAAGGAAAAGTAAAGGTAAAAGATGTAGATAGATTTGTTCGATTGTGTGTTGTTTCAATCGGCCGTCACCCCCAACATATATAAGAGGCGGCTGGACTTCCCGTACAAGAAAAGAATTTATCTAGGCTTTCCTTACAAGAAAACTACATCAATTCACGTCCAAAACCCTAGCCAAATTCGGACTGGTTTATCCGAACTTTCCAAAATTGTTCGGTTTAAACTGGCTGCACCTTGCGGGTCTTTTTTGCGGTGGTAAACGATCTCGGATGAAAACAAGCCCAAAAGCAATCTTGACCGTTTCGACGAGACGAACAACTGTCATGTTGAAGGTTTTTTGATCAGAGATCATCTTGAGTGTCAGATCGGTCTCGCAACACAGGCTATTTCCTCGCGCTACCCGTCAGACATGTGTCTGGTGGGGCGCGCCACATCTCGCCTCGTGACAGGGCTGCACTCCGATTGCTCTAACTTTTGCATACGAACTCGGATTTGAATGATTTTTATGTCGAAATCGATCGTTTCGACGAGACGAAGACAACTCGTGTAGATCATTTTTTCATTTGAGGTTGTCTTGGGGGCTTAAGCGGCTAAACTGTACTTTGAATATAAGATCTTGGTACTTTGAGCATAGTTTCGGCCTTCAAGATGAAACCGGACGGCGATGACCCAAATTTCAAAGATGTTCATATCAATAATACGGAACTCTTTCATGTAGATCACTTCTCCATTTGAGTCCATCAAGATAATCATTTGAGCCCATCTTCAGCTTCTGGTCGGATTGGCCTTGACAGTTTCCACCCCAGCAAGCTTTTCAGCCCCGGCAAGGTCTTCGCCCGGCAAGCTCTTCCCCCGGAAAGGTCTTCGCCCAGCAAGCTTTTCCTCCGGCAAGGTCTTTCCCTCGACAAGATTTCACACCGGCAAGCTTCTCCACCGGCAAGCTTTCCACGCCGGCAAGCTTCTCCGTCGGCAAGGGTTTACCCCGGCAAGGTTTCATTCAGCCGGCAAAGGCCGAATACTTTCTCACTCAGGGCCGGCCCACGAAGTGTTGCCTCTAACTTTTGTATATGAATCTGGATTGGTGACCATGCCAAAATCTGGTGTCAACAGGAGTCACAAACCCTCTTGTTGGTAAGACAAGGGACAAGGTAACCTAATGCTTTCATGGACATCACAATGTGTGTATATCACTCTATGTCTATGGATATCCTTGTTTGTTCCTTGTGGGATTAACCCGTGTAGGTATTGAAAGTGCAACTCACTCCAATGGATTGCTCCAAATGATCTACATCAACATTGAGAATCCACATCTTCAACATCTACATGAAGTCATCATCGACAAAACCCAAAGTTAGTTCATCCCTCTTAGGGAGGGATATCACATCTAGGGGGAGCTTTACTCTAATCAATTTAGCTAAAGCAACTCTAATGGTGTGAGCACAACAATGCTTTATGTAAAAGTGGCAACCCCACTTGTGCTTAAACGATGAGTATGACCTATGATCAAATGTTTTCATTTGACTCCTCAGTCAATATACTCGTATATAGATGACCTAGTCATCGCCAATTGCTTGATAGATGCTAGAGTGTTTGTGCATGCTTTGTCACATATTTCATTTGCCATTTTATTGTGTGAGCATATTGATTGCATATCTTACTCACTCGAGGACATCCACTTGTTGTTTTGATTGTTTGGCTTTTTCTCTTCTGCCAAGTGGATGGACAAGAATGCCTAAGAACCTCCTCTAGCTATGTATGCTTTTCTCATCTCAAACTCTATTCATGCTACATCACAAAGTTTGATCAAGTCAGATTCGAACCACTCTCTGTGAGGATCACTCGAAGTCCCCGATTCGTCATAGACTTAAACTTCCAAAACCTCTCTGTGCATTTCGGTCTGACCGATCCATTCACTTCGGTCACACCGAGTTCACTGAGTTGATCTAGGTTTTCAATCTCGGTGCAACCGATTTGAACTTTGAGGTCACACCGAGTTGCAATAACTGCTTGTGATTCTGCATCTCGGTGCCACCGAGTTGTTCCACTCGGTCACGCCGACAGGGTCAGGATATATACACCCACGGGTGAGATTTTGGAAATTTCTTCAAACCTCCTCAGCCCGTGCGTGTCCTGCTCTGCCGCCTCTGGTCTCCGGATCGTCTTCTCATCGCCAGCGACCTCCCGCCGTGATACGTCCATTTTGCATCATGCTTTTATATCGATATTTACTGCATTATGGGCTGTTATTACACATTATGTCACAATACTTATGCCTATTCTCTCTTATTTTACAAGGTTTACATGAAGAGGGGGAATGCCGGCAGCTGGAATTCTGGGCTGGAAAAGGAGCAAATATTAGAGACCTATTATGCACATCTCCAAAAGTCCTGAAACTTCACGGGAGCACGTTTTAGAATGTAAAAAAATATTGGGCGAAAGAAGTACCAGAGGGGGGCCACCCACCGTCCACGAGGGTGGGGGCGCGCCTTACACCCTGCCTCATGGGCCCCCTGGCAACCCTCTAATGCCCATCTTTTTCTATATGGAGTCTTTCATGGAGAAAAAAAATTAATAGGCAAGCTTTCAGGAAGAAACTCTGCCGCCATGAGGCGGAACCAATCTAGGGCTCTAGCGGAGTTGTTCTGCCGGGGAAACTTCCCTCCGAGAGGTGGAAATCATCACCATCGTCATCACCAATGGTCCTCTCATCAGGAGGGGGTCAATCTCCATCAACATCTTCACCAGCACCATCTCATCTCAAACCCTCGTTCATCTCTTGTATCCAATTTGTCTCAAAACCTCAGATTGGTACGTGTGGGTTGCTAGTAGTGTTGATTACTCCTTGTAGTTGATGCTAGTTGGTTTACTTGGTGGAAGATCACATGTTCAGATCCATTATGCATATTAATACCCCTCTGATTATGACCATGAATATGATTTGGGAGTAGTTACATTTGTTCCTGAGGACATGGGAGAAGTCTTGCTATAAGTAGTCATGTAAATTTGGTATTCGTTCGATATTTTGATGAGATGTATGTTGTCTTTCCTCTAGTGGTGTCATGTGAACATCGACTACATGACACTTCACCATTGTTTGGTCCTAGGGGAAGGCATTGGGAAGTAATAAGTAGATGATGGGTTGCTAGAGTGACAGAAGCTTAAACCCTAATTTATAAGTTGCTTCATAGGGGGATGATTTGGATCCATATGTTTCATGCTATGGTTAGGTTTACCTTAATACTTCTGTTGTAGTTGCGGATGCTTGCAATAGGGGTTAATCATAAGTGGGATGCTTGTCCAAGGAAGGGCAGTACCCAAGCACTGGTCCACCCATATATCAAATTTTCAAAGTACCGAACGCTAATCATATGAGTGTGATGAAAACTAGCTTTACGATAATTCCCAGGTGTCCTCGGGAGCGCTTTCCTTTCTATAAGAGTTTGTCCAGGCTTGTCCTTTGCCGCAAAAAGGATTGTGCCATATTTCTGCACCTTATTTACTTTTATTACTTGTTACTCGTTACAAATTACCTTATCACAAAACTATCTGTTACCGATAATTTTAGTGCTTGCAGAGAATACCTTGCTGAAAACCGCTTATCATTTCCTTCCGCTCCTCGTTGGGTTCGACAATCTTACTTATCAAAAAGGCTATGGTAGATCCCCTACACTTGTGGGTCATCAAGACTCTTTTCTGGCGCCATTGCCGGGGAGTGAAGCGCCTTTGGTAGGTGGAATTTGGTAAGGAAAAATTTATATAGTGTGCTGAAATTTACTGTCACTTGTCACTATGGAACATAATCCTTTGAGGGGCTTGTTCGGGGTATCTTCACCCCGACCAGTAGAGAAAAGAGTTTCTCCTCAACCTACTGAACCTACTGAAAATGTTTACTTTGAAATTCCTTCGGGTATGATAGAGAAACTGCTAGCTAATCCTTTCATAGGTGATGGAAAATTACATCCCGATTTGCACATATGTGGATGAAGTTTTTGGATTATTTAAGCTTGTAGATATGCCCGAGGATGTTATCAATAAGAAGGTCTTCCCTTTATCTTTGAAGGGAAATGCATTGACATGGTTTAGGCTATGTGATGATATGGGATCATGAAACTACAACCGACTGAAAAATTGGAATTTCATCAGAAGTTTTATCCTACGCATCTTGTTCATCGTGATCGTAATTTTTGGCCTCACGAAGGAGAAAGCATTGCTCAAGCTTGGGGGAGGCTTAATTTAATGTTATATTCATGCCCCAATCATGAGCTCTCAAGAGATATTATTATTCAAAAAATTTATGCTCAGCTTTCTCTTGATAATCGCTCCATGCGCAATACTTCTTGTATTGGTTCTTTTATGATGAAGACTATTGAATACAAATGGGATTTATTGGAAATAATTAAAAGATTGGGATCTCGAAGAAGGTAAGGAGTCAGGTATAACACCTAAGTTTGATTGTGTTAAATCTTTTATGGATACCGATGCTTTCCGTGAATTTAGCACTAAATATGGACTTGACTCTGAGATAGTAGCTTCTTTCTATTAATCCTTTGCTACTCATGTTGATCTCCCTAAGGAGAAGTGGTTTAAATATAATCCTCCCATTGAAGTAAAAGTAGTTGAACCTATTAAAGTTGAAGAAAAGACTATCACTTATAATGATCCTGTTGTTCCTACTGCTTATATTGAGAAACCACCTTTCCCTGTTAGAATAAAGGATCATGCTAAAGATTCAATTGTGGTTCGTAAGAGTAATACTAGAACACCTACTCCCTCTGAGCAAATTAAAGTTGAACATAGTGTTTCTATGGTTAAAGATCTCTTGGCCGATAATATTGATGGGCATGTTATTTATTTCTATGATGAAGCTGCTAGAATTGCTAGACCCGATACTAAAAATAAACATAGACCTATTGTAGGAATGCATGTTATTTCTGTTAAAATAGGAGATCATTGCTATCATGGCTTACGTGATATGGGTGCTAGTGCAGGTGCAATACCTCATTCCTTATATAAAGAAATTGTGCATGATATTGCACCTGCTGAGTTAGAAGAAATTGATGTTAAAATTAAGCTTGCCAATAGAGACACTATTTCACCAGTTGGGATTGTTAGAGATGTTGAAGTCTCGTGTGGGAAAGTTAAATATCCTGCTAATTTTCTTGTTCTTGGTTCCCCACAAGATAACTTTTGTCCCATTATATTTGGTAGACCCTTCTTGAATACTGTTAATGCTAAGATAGACTGCAATAAGGATATTGTTTCTGTTGGTTTAGGGGATATGTCTCATGAGTTTAATTTTGCTAAGTTTCATAGACAACCCCATGATAAAGAATTGCCTAGTAAAGATGAAATTATTGGTCTTGCTTCTATTGTCATGCCTCCTAATGATCCTTTAGAGCAATATTTGCTAGACCACGAAAATGATATGTTTATGAATGAAAGAAGAGAAATAGATGAAGTATTCTTTAAACATGGACCTATTTTGAAACACAACTTGCCTGTTGAAATCCTAGGGGATCCTCCTCCACCTAAGGGTGATCCTGTGTTTGAGCTTAAACCTTTACCTGATACTCTTAAATATGCTTATCTTGATGAGAAAGAGATATATCCTATTATTATTAGTGCTAACCTTTCAGAGTATGAAGAAACGAAATTATTGAAAACTCTGAAGAAGCACCGTGCTGCTATTGGATATACTCTTGATGATCTTAAGGGCATTAGTCCCACTCTCCGCCAGCACAAAATAAAATTGAGAAAGACACGAAACCGGTTGTTGATTGCCAATGATGGTTAAATCCTAAGATGAAAGAAGTGGTAAGGAAAGAAATACAAAAACTTCTGGAGGCAGGTATAATTTATCCCATTGCTGATAGTCAGTGGGTAAGTCCTGTCCATTGTGTCCCTAAGAAGGGAGGTATTACTGTTGTTCCTAATGATAAAGATGAATTGATCCCACAAAGAATTGTTACAGGTTGTAGAATGGTAATTGATTTTCACAAATTAAATAAAGCTAGTAAAAAGGATCATTACCCTTTACCTTTTATTGATCAAATGCTAGAAAGATTATCCAAACATACACATTTTTTGCTTTCTAGATGGTTATTCTGGTTTCTCTCAAATACCTGTGTCAAAAGAGGATCAAGAAAAGACAACTTTTACTTGCCCTTTCGGTACCTTTGCTTATAGACATATGTCTTTGACTTATGTAATGCACCTTCTACTTTTCAAAGATGTATGACTGCTATATTCTCTGACTTTTGTGAAAAGATTGTTGAGGTTTTGATGGATGATTTCTCCGTTTATGGAACTTCTTTTGATGATTCCTTAAGCAACCTTGATCGAGTTTTGCAGAGATGTGAAGAAACTAATCTTGTCTTGAATTGGGAGAAGTGCCACTTTATGGTTAATGAATGTATTGTCTCGGGGCATAAAATTTCTGAAAGAGGTATTGAAGTTGATAAAGCTAAAGTTGATGCTATTGAAAAGATGTCGTGTCCTAAGGACATTAAAGGTATAAGAAGTTTCCTTGGTCATGTCGGTTTTTATAGGAGGTTCATTAAGGACTTCTCTAAAATTTCTAGGCCTCTGACTAATCTCTTAGAAAAAGATGTTCCTTTTGTTTTTGATGATGACTGTGTAGAAGCATTTGAAATACTTAAGAAAGCTTTGATTTCCGCACCTATCGTTCAGCCTCCTGATTGGAATCTACCATTTGAAATCATGTGTGATGCTAGTGATTATGCTGTAGGGGCTGTTCTAGGACAAAGAGTTGATAAGAAATTAAATGGTATTCAATATGCTAGTAAAACTCTAGACAGTGCTCAAAGAAATTATGCTACTACCGAAAAGGAATTTTTAGCAGTTGTGTTTGCTTGTGATAAGTTCAGGCCTTATATTGTTGATTCTAAAGTAACTGTTCACACTGATCATGCTGATGTTAAATATCTTATGGAAAAGAAAGATGCTAAACCTAGATTTATTAGATGGGTTCTCTTTCTACAAGAATTTGATTTGCATATTATTGATAGAAAGGGAGCTTAGAACCCCGTTGCAGACAACTTGTCTAGGTTAGAGAATGTTCTTGATGACCCACTACCTATTGATGATAGCTTCCCTGATGAACAATTAGCTATCATAAAAGCTTCTCATACTGCTCCATGGTATGCTGATTATGCTAATTATATTGTTGCTATGTTTATACCACCTAGTTTCACATACCAGCAAAAGAAGAAGTTCTTCTATGATTTAATACATTGCTTCTGGGATGACCCACATCTTTATAAATAAGGAGTAGATGGTGTTATTATACATTGCATACCTGAGCATGAATAGGAACAGATCCTACGCAAGTGTCACTTCGAGGCTTATGAAGGACACCATGCTGGAGATAGAACTACACATAAGGTATTGCAATCCGGTTTTTATTGGCCTACTCTCTTCAAGGATGCCCGTAAGTTTGTTTTGTCTTGTGATGAATGTCAAAGAATTGGTAATATTAGTAGACGTCAAGAAATTCCTATGAATTACTCACTTGTTGTTGAACCATTTAATGTTTGGGGCTTTGATTATATGGGGCCGTTTCCTTCCTCTAATGAGTACACACATATTTTAGTTGTTGTTGATTACGTTACTAAGTGGGTAGAAGCTATTCCAACTAGTAGTTCTGATCATAACAACTCTATTAAGATGCTTAAAGAAGTTATTTTTCCGAGGTTTGGAGTCCCTAGATACTTAATGACCGATGGTGGTTCACATTTTATTCATGGTGCCTTTCGTAAAATGATTGCTAAGTATGATGTTAATCATAGAATTGCATCTCCTTATCACCCACAGTCTAGTGGTCAAGTAGAACTGAGCAATAGAGAGCTTAAATTAATTTTGCAAAAGACTATTAATAGATCTAGGAAGAATTGGTCCAAGAAACTTGATGATGCATTATGAACCTATAGAACTGCATACAAAGATCCTATGGTATGTCTCCGTATAAAATGGTTTATGGAAAGGCATGTCACTTACCTCTTGAACTAGAACATAAGGCATATTGGGCCATTAAAGAGCTCAATTATGATTTCAAACTTGCCGGTGAGAAGAGGCTTTTTGACATTAGCTCACTTGATGAATGGAGAACCCAGACCTATGAGAATGCCAAACTGTTTAAAGAAAAAGTTAAAAGATGGCATGACAAAAGGATAAAAAACGTGAGTTTAATGTAGGTGATTATGTATTGTTATACAACTCTCGTTTAAGATTTTTGGCAGGCAAACTCCTCTCTAAATGGGAAGGTCCTTACGTCATCAAGGAGGTGTATCGTTCCGGTGCCATAAAAATCAACAACTTCGAAGGCACAAATCCGAGGGTGGTGAACGGTCAAAGAATCAAACATTATATCTCAGGTAATCCAATAAATATTGAAACTAATGTTATTGAAACCGTAACCCCGGAGGAATACATAAGGGACACTTTCCAGAATGTTTCAGACTCCGAAAAGGAATAGGTATGAGGTACGGTAAGTAAACCGTCTCCAGAACAGTTCTAATAGCAATTTTTCTCTCTTTTGGAATATTTAAGAAAATAGGAAAATAAGAAGAAGTCCGGGAAGGATACGAGGCGTCCACGAGGGTGGAGGGTGCGCCCTACCCCCCTGGGCGCCCCCCCTGCCTCGTGGGCACCTTGTGTGCTCTCCGGACTCCATTTTCTTGCACGATACTTCTTTTGGTCGGTAAAATTCATTATATAATCTCCCGAAGGTTTTGACCACCGTACCACGCAAATATCTCCTATTTTTTCTCAAGCCGTTTTCCTCCAGGGTTGTCAAGGCCAGGCATCATGTTGTCTCCCTCCTCCAACAATGATGGCAAAGATGCTTGGCTAATGAAGATAGAGCTGAAGAGAGAAGAGCCCGGAGAGATCAACAAGGATGATGGGATCAAGAAGGCCATGGGGGATCAAGTTCCGGCAGTAGTAGAAGAATACATCCTTCAACCTCATCACAATATCTTTACCCCAATGGAGATTTAAGCTTTCAAGATGATTGAGTTAGCTCGCATTCAAAACAAGTATCTCACAAGTGAAAATATTTTGTTGAAGGAGCATATCATCGCACTCAAGGGCATTATCTGCAAATTGGAGGATCTCCTGCGCTCGATGTGCGACTATCCATCATCACCAACACCTTCTTCACCACCTCAGAAGAGTTGAGTATCGGGTATGGGCACTCCCCTTGGCATCTGCCAAGCTTGGGGGAGTGCCCCGGTATCATATCACCATCACACTTTTATCTTTACCGTTTTTCTTAGTTCGATCCTTTTGGTGATATCTTGATCTAGTAGAATAAATTTTTAGTATGATCTAGTTTTGAGTTTTGCTTTATTATCCTTCTATGTAATCGAGTCCGTGAGCTATATATAATAAAGATTAGTGTTGAGTCAAGGGCTTTATTATATTACTATGATCTCGAGGGAATAAAATAAAAGAAAAATAATAAAAAGAAATAAAGGGATCATGTGGATCTTATGGAGAGTAATGACTTCACATATAAAGAGTATGATGAATAAAAGTTGTTGAGAGTTGACAAACATAGTTTTGGTCATCTTGTAATTAATAGGAAGTAATAAAGAAAGAGATGTTTCCACATATAAATATACTATCTTGGACATCTTTTATGATTATGAGCACTCATTAAAATATGACATGCTAAAGAGTTGAGGTTGGACAAGGAAGACAACGTAATGGGTTATGTTTTCCTACATGTGAGATAAATTATATTGTCATGGATCATCCAACATGTTGAGCTTGCCTTTCCCTCTCATGCTAGCCAAATTCTTTGCACCAAGTAGAGATACTACTTGTGCTTCCAAATATCCTTAAACCCAGTTTTGCCATGAGAGTCCACCATATCTACCTATGGATTGAGTAAGATCCTTCAAGTAAGTTGTCATCATTGCAAGCAATAAAAATTGCTCTCTAAATATGTATGATTTACTAGTGGGGAGAAAATAAGCTTTATACGATCTTGTGATATGGAAGAAATAAAAGTGACGGACTGCATAATAAAGGTCCATATCACAAGTGGCAATATAAAGTGACGTTCTTTTGCATTAAGACTTCGTGCATCCAACCATAAAAGCACATGACAATCTCTGCTTCCCTCTGCGAAGGGCTTATCTTTTTATTCTTGTCCTATACTTCATGCAAGAGTCACGGTGATCTTCACCTTTCCTTTTTACATTTTATCCTTTGGCAAGCACAATGTGTTGGAAAGATCCTGATATATATAGCTAATTGGATGTGAGTTTTCATGAACTATTATTGTTGACATTACCCTTGAGGTACAAGGTTGGGAGGCAAGACTATAAGCCCTTATCTTTCTCTGTGTCTGATTAAAATTTCATAACAATAAATATCGTGTGAGTGTTGGCAATTGTGAAAGACTAAATGGTAGTTGAGTATGTGGACTTGCTGAAAAGCTCCTATATTGACTCTTTCCTATGTTATGATAAATTGCAGTTGCTTCAATGACTGAGATTATAGTTTGTTGGTTTTCAATGAAGTTTCTGATTCATACTTGAAATTGTGACTAGCACAAATGCCCGTGCGTTGCAACGGGAGAAAAACTTAACGTGATCCCGGTGAACTACCCTTTATATTGGACATGCATTCTGACCTGCTAATTGCGCTCATGAAATTTGGGAAGTGCATAAAAAGCAAAACAAATATTACTAACTTTATAAAATCTAGCTTACATATTATGTCCAATATGTGTGTGATTTCTTGATCTTTTGCTTTTTTAATCACACTGACTTTATAAATAATTAGTTAAGGTTTGAGAAGAACTTTCTGCATTAGTCATATCAAATACTCGTCATAGTAGAAATAATCGAAGCATTATGAATTATGAATAAGCACATATATAATTCAAAGAATATGGGAGATATCATGCACAAAGCAAAATTAATGAGTAGAGGAAGCACCGAGATGGAGCTAGACGTGGCTATCATGTTTGTGCCACTGGAACACACCACATGTAGTACTCCAACATCATCTGTTCACCGCCCCTCCATAGTTTTGTCCCTTCAGGAAGCCGGTGCTCTTGGTAGAAAGAAGAAGTCTCGTGAAGACAGTCACCATGTGGCTGCTCATGTGATAGGCCAACACATCTACACATCACCATTGAATCAGGACATGCATGTCCTCCTGCTTCAGGAAGAATGTCTGCCATGGCACGAAGGCAACCATCATGCTGTCTTCGATGTTGGACAAACAGATAGAGTCCGAGGACCAGAGCATGTTGGAACAATGCTGAAGGCCGTGTCATGGAAGTCCACGGGTCCACAGCACACCCTGTCGGTAGCGATTTGTGTTTGACGAAGAACAAAATATAGCGCAAAAGCTAACAAAACAAGGGACAACTTCACATTCTATCAAGAGAACCTCATTATCATTAAGAGGATCAGAAGGAAGATTCAAACATCAATGTCACATCTTTACGGAAAAAAGCTTGTCATGCCTGAACTTGTACCTCCACTTGCCGAAGCTGATGACCCAGAGCCCTTGTCGCCGAGCTAGTTGTAATTATTTTCTAAAATACATCAGAGAACCTGTCAACTACATCAGAGAACCTGGTAATTATTCTCTAAAATACGATAACTGTATCGAAACAATCTCTTAGGCGGTAGTTACATCAGAGAGCCAGTTTTTTCATGTTTTGTCAGGGCATGCTAGCATCAGCTCAAGCACTTCCTACTCGTAGGTCAAAAATTAGTCATGTTGCACTATTGATATTTCATTCATCTATAACAGAAATAAGCTTTCTCTGAATCAACATAATGGAACTTGGTTCAAACAGTCAGTCATAGTTAGGGTTGATATACGCAACACAAAACACATGTGAGACATACAACATCAAAATGGTGTAACATTTCTCTACCGCAATGCACATATGAAAAGATTGGCACTTTGAAAAACCTCATTGCCTCCCTAGGATGGTAATATCATGAACCTCGACACGTCTGTCGCATATCGCTTTCAAGATCAGTAAGCGAGTCGATGGTTCAAGCTCCTTGTACATTTCAATTTCAGCTCTTGTAACATCCCAAATTTTCAATTTGGAATGTTATACATTAGGTCATCATGCATATCATATTTTATTTTGCTTTTGGTTTTGATCCTAGAAAATCCTAAGCAACTCAAGGACCCACGGAGAGAGTTGGGGATTTCGTTATTTACGTATTTGAGTTTTCTCAAATTATGTAAACAGGATCATTTGATTTTATTTATTTTATCATCAATTATTTCTATTACAAAAATATGAGAGAGGGAATAAAATGACTTTCCCAAAATATAGAAATATTGAGGATTTAATAAAAAATCAAATAAGTTTTATTTCGGAGTTTTTCGGTATTTTTATTTGAATTTAGGAAAAATGCGCGTTTTTCAAAGTTGTAGTTTGGGCCCAGATAAATGTTCACATTATCGGACTTGATTTTAGGAACCCGGCAAAATTTATTTCGTGATTTTTGGAGTCCGTTTAGTATTTCTTTCTATTTTTCTTCCGAGCGGATTTAAAAAAAACGGAAACCGACTTCGGGCCGTACCCGGCCAGGAATCTGCCGACCGGGCCTTTAAATAGCGACCGCCCTGGCCTGAGGAGAGCCCAGCCGCCGCCGCCGCCTAAACCCTAACCCTAGCCCCAGCCCCGCCGCCATCGCCGCCGCCGCCGGAGCCGCGCGACTTTCGAGGTTTGCCGCCGCCTCGTTTTCCGTGCAGTCTTTTTAAAAAAAAAAAATCTGTTCGTCGTTTGTCTTTTTCGTCGGATTTTCCGTGGTTATTTTCTGATCCGATTTTCGTTTTAGTACAACTTTTCGCTCGTTTATCGGAATCAGGCGATTCAAGCGCCTGGAGTTTCGTCTCGAAACCCTCTTTCCGAATAATCAACTTAAACAAGTTTTTGCTACTGTAAAATTTGCCCTAGATCCAGATTACTAGAACGAAGTTGTTTTCTTTCACCGTTTGATTTCTTTTGCTTCGTTCGATTTGATTCTTTTTGCCAACCGGAGTTCTTAAGTTGAACTTTCTGGTTAGATCTTCTATTTGAGTTTTACCTGTGCATTAGATGAGTATTTATTGTATGCTTGTTGTTTGTCTGCGATAGAATACCCGGAGTGCGCCGCCTGTTACGTTGAATCTCTAAGTTTCGCGGATCATCAGCAAGGCAAGTAACACTTTGATCATACCTTTTCTACAACCCAGTTTTATTGCATTAGATCAATCTTCACACATTGCATGAATAGGATCTAATTAAACTGTGGGATGGGAAGTAGATGAGGTAGTACCTATTACCTGTTTATTATCAAACCTTTGGGAGTTACTTCTACGTTTGCTTATTATGCCATGCTATGCTAGTAGACGTGGATTGGGTGAGTGATATCCATGACAGATGTGAGATTGAAAATTAAGGGTTTATCTAAGGTGGCAACCTAACACACATCTGGGTGGATTGAGGCACCTGGGGTTTCCAGGACTTTCCTGTTTTTATTGGACCGCCACCCAGGCCCAAAGGGATCATGAGATTATTCATACTAGAAACTTCCATGTGCAGCCACAAGCCATTATGGGCTCTGGCATAGTTGACTAAGTTGTGCGAACTCTTACAGTGGTAGACTAGCAGATGTAGGGGATGTAGGTGGTACGGTCTACCCGATCGTAAGGTGCTAGCGCTTCTGAAAGACTATGTCTCGGTCATCCGTCTTCTTAAACACCCTGTAGTGCGAGAAACCAAACGGAGGCCATCGAGTCTTGTGGGGAAAAGTGCGCAAACCTCTGCAGAGTGTAACAAACTAATCATGATTAGCCGTGTCCCCAGTTATGGACATCTTGAGTATCTAGTACCTGGATTTTCATGTGAATCTCAACATGTTACCCTAAATTAATTTTGATGGGTTTTAATGATGTTACTTAATTGGGATTGAGGATGCTGTCAACCATTCTCAATATTTCACAACCACCATGATAGTAACTAATTTTATTCCTTTGAAGTAGGGAAAATTTGGCTTTACGCAAAAATAGTAACCATAGAGCTTTCCACCAGCCAAATATGCATATAGTATAGTTGTTGCATTCCATTATTCTCTATGTGTTACCTTGCCAGCATATTCCATGTGCTGATCCGTTTTCGGGCTGCAACGTTAATGTTGCAGACTTTTCAGACGATGATTAAGGAGTTTTTAGGTCGTGGTTCTATACTCAGTGACGCCGTTGGAGTTGATGGACTCACTTATCTTCCAAGCCTTCCGCTGTTATCGACACTAGATGGCCTTAAGCCATATTATTTGTAATAAGTTCTCTTTTGAGACACTCGATGTAATAAGTGTGTGATTGCTACTCTGCTATAAATCCTCCAAGTACTGTGTGGTGTCAGCATTACTGATGCAGGAATGACACTGGAGCACAAAGATCAGACTGTTTGCGGTTTGGTCGCTACATGCTGACTGTAGGACACGACCACTAAGCCAAAGACCTAGATCACTAGATCACTCTCTTCTTTTCTGACTTCTCATCTTTTCTACTCTTTAGGATGGCGGATGCAAGGAACAAGTTCACCCAACCGGATGAAGATACACCCTTTGGACGCCACTTGAAGGAAGTCACTAGATACCTGAACATAGGAATACCAAGCTTCACGGGAACCTGCAACGCCACTTTACCTGAAGAAGAGCGCTGGATAATTCAAGTTCAAGTTCCAAGAAGGACGTTCATGCCAGTCACCGAGCCCATAGAGTTTTCTTTTGATGCACCAACTTGGAGTCTAGGAAAGAGTATGGCAGCTCACATCGCCATGGGACGCATTGGAGAAGTCTACCGCAAGGATCTCAAGGATACTATCTACCAGATTTGTGGGCGCCGAGATGAACACTGGGAGATGATCAACCCTAGGAAAGATAGATCAATTGCAGCTTTTATCCAGGAGTTAAACCAGCACATTCGACGACAGGAGAATCAGATGTGCGCCGACATGATAGATCTGAAGAAGGCTAAGACTAGAATCAAGGAACTAGAGGAAGAACTCAAGGCTACACGTGAAGATTATGAAGAAGAAATTGAAGTATTGGTAGATAAGAATGCCGACCTAACAAAGAAGATTGGCATATTTATGGGAGGCCCGACACCAGTAGATGAAGACGAAGAACCCAAGGAGATTAGCCCGGAAGACTACATCATCATTGACGGCACCGACTCAGAGCAAGATAGTAGCGATGATGACTATGTGGATGAAGCAGGAGCGGATATCATGGCGTCTACAACCGTAGAGTATTTCTAGTAGACCACCTCATCAGTAGTAGTAGTCCACCATGTAAATATAGTAGTCCGAGCACTCTTGCGATAGCTAGATCGATTGTATGTCTTGTTTGATTGATTGAAGTGAATTGTGTGCTTTTGCCTCATGTGCATATGGGTAGTGTTTTCCCTTTAGACCCCCTCTATTATTATATCTCATCTTTTTTAAACCCTCAGATGCCTCCGAGACGTGACCCCGGATTTGCCTTTCCGCCGGAGCTCACCCAGTTGATCCAGTAGCAGAACACCATGATACAGTTGCTAGTTCAGAATCAGAATCAGGGGAACAACAACAACAACCCACACCCACCACCACCTATTGACCACTTAGCCCGTTTTCTTAGGCTGAATCCGCCGGTGTTTTCCAGTAGCACCGAGCCGATAGTAGCAGATGATTGGCTCCGCAAGATAGCTAGGGAGTTGACCACAGCAGGATGCACCGATGTGGAGAAGGTTAAGTTTGCCACACATCAGTTAGAAGGACCCACAGCATCTTGGTGGGAGAATTTCACGGCCACCTTCCCAGTCGACACTGTCACATGGGACCAGTTTCAGCAGGCTTTTCGTACTGCTCATGTTTCAGCAGGAGCAATGACCATGAAGAAGCGTGAGTTTTGTAACTTGCGCCAAGGAGGACGGACAGTTGGCCAGTATGTGGAGGAGTTTAGTAAGCTAGCACGTTATGCCCCAGATGACGTTGCTACGGATGCAGCTAAGCAGGAGAAATTCCTGGAAGGACTGAATGATGAATTGAGCATGCAGTTGATGGTAGCCACCTTCAACAACTACCAGGAGTTGGTAGATCGTGCTCTTATGATTGAAGGGAAGCAGCAGCAAATTGAGAACCGCAAGAGGAAGTATGGACAAGGAAAGTATAATTCAGGAGCTCAGCAGAAGCCTCGTTTTACCCCTAGACCAGGAGGACATTTTCAGCATACCCATGGAGTAGGTAGCTTGCACAATCATAATGGCACTAAGAATGGTAATGGGAATGGAGGAGGCAATGGCCAGAACTGCAGCACCCCATCAACCCCAGCCAAGAAGGACTTGAGCCATGTCACTTGCTATAAGTGTTCGAAGCCAGGACATTTTGCAAACGAATGTCCTGAAGGCCAAAATGGCAATGGAAGTTCTGGGAAGAAGCCGAACCCTTTTAACAGGGGACAGGTGAACCACGTTAGCGTGGAGGAGGTTGAAGCTCAGCCCGATGCAGTAACAGGTAAGTTTTTAGTTAAGTCATTTACTGCACTCGTTCTTTTTGATACTGGTGCATCGCATTCATACATCTCAAGGAGATTTGTGGATAAGTATAACCTACCAACCCAAGCCCTTAGGTCACCCATGTTAGTAACCTCGCCAGGAGCAGAGTATGTGGCAAGTCTATGGTGTGATCGGTTACCATTAAGGATTGGTAACTATGTTTTTCCCTCAGACCTAATAATATTGGAATCTCAAGGATTGGATGTGATATTAGGCATGGATTGGTTATAAAAGTATAAAGGGAATATTGAGTGTGCTAGTAAGTCAATTTTTCTTACCACACCAGGAGGGAGAAGGATCAAGTATGTATCCCAGCATGTACCGAAAAGGACACAAGTGAATTGCCTAACAGGAGTTGTGCAGGAGGAAGTACCAGTGGTAAAGGATTTTCCTGATGTATTTCCCGAAGAGTTGCCAGGCATGCCACCGGATAGAGACATTGAGTTTTTGATTGAGCTTTTGCCAGGCACTGGGCCAATATCAAAGAGACCATATAGGATGCCAGCAAAATATTTGGTGGAAATTAAGAAGCAGATTAAGGAGTTACTGGATAAGGGATATATTCGCCCAAGTTCTTCGCCTTGGGGATCGCCAGTACTTCTAGTGGAGAAGAAGGATGAATCGTTAAGGATGGTTGTTGATTATCGAGGATTGAATGAAGTAACGATCAAGAACAAGTACCCACTACCAATGATCAACGATCTGTTTGATCGAATGCAAGGAGCTAAAGTGTTTTCCAAGATCGATTTGCGATCAAGATACCACCAGTTGAAGATTCGAGAACAGGATATTCCTAAGACAGCTTTCACCACCAGGTATGGGCTGTATGAGTATACCGTTATGTCATTTGGACTGACTAACGCGCCTGCCTATTTTATGAACATGATGAACAAAGTGTTTATGGAGTTTCTGGATAAGTTCGTCATAGTGTTCATTGATGATATCCTGGTATATTCGAAGAATGAAGAGGAGCATAAGGAGCATTTGCGTTTGGTACTTGGAAAGCTCAGAGAACATCAGTTGTATGCCAAGTTCAGCAAATGTGAGTTTTGGTTGAAGGAAGTAGGATTCCTCGGACACGTTATATCCGGAGAAGGTATAGCAGTAGATCCCGCTAAAGTTGAAACCGTGACCAAGTGGGAAGCACCAACTACCGTTGGAGAGATCCGGAGTTTTCTTGGACTCGCAGGATACTACCGGAGATTTATTGAGAATTTCTCAAAGATTGCAAAGCCTATGACGGAGTTGTTGAAGAAGGATACTAAGTTCAAATGGACCGAGGAGTGTGAGGCTAGTTTCCAGGAGTTGAAGAAACGTTTGGTTACCTCACCAGTGTTGATTTTGCCAGATCAAACCAAGGATTATGAGGTGTATTGCGACGCTTCACGTCGAGGACTTGGAGCAGTGCTTATGCAGGAAGGGAGAGTTGTTTCATATGCTTCACGACAACTGAAGCCCCACGAATTGAATTATGCTATGCATGATTTGGAGTTAGCAGCCGTAGTGCATGCACTGAAGACATGGAGACATTTCCTCATTGGGAATCATTGTGAGGTGTACACGGATCATAAGAGTTTGAAGTACATTTTCACACAGAAGGAGTTGAACCTCAGACAAAGGAGATGGTTGGAGCTTATCAAGGATTATGATATGAAATTACATTATCATCCCGGGAAGGCTAATGTAGTAGCTGATGCATTAAGCCGCAAGAGCCATGTCAATACACTAATGATGGGAGAAATACCCAAGGAGTTAGCAGAAAATCTTCGTGAGCTATTTTTGGAAATAGTTCTGAGAGGCTATGTAGCAGCATTGGAGATTCAGGCAACTTTGATGGATAGAATCAGAGAAGCTCAGAAAACTGACAAAGAGATTGCCGCTATAAAGGAGAAACTGAGCAAAGGAAAAGCTAAAGGATTTCGTGAGGATGAGCACGACACCCTATGGTTTGAAGACCGTGTTTACGTGCCCAATGACTCGGAGATCAGAAAGTTGATTCTGCAAGAGGTACATGATTCACCATATTCGATTCACCCAGGAAATACCAAGATGTATTTGGATTTGAAGGATATTTTCTGGTGGACCGGAATGAAAAAGGATATTGCGAAGTATGTAGCAGTTTGTGATGTATGTCAGAGAGTAAAGGCAGAGCATCAGAAGCCAGCAGGATTGTTGCAACCATTGCCGATACCCGAATGGAAGTGGGATAAGCTAGGCATGGATTTTATCACGGGATTGCCAAGGACTCGTTCAGGCTATGACTCGATTTGGGTTGTAGTTGATCGATTGACGAAGGTAGCTCATTTCATCCCAGTAAAGACCACTTACACCAGTGCTAAGTTGGCAAATATATACATGACCAGGATCGTATGTTTGCATGGAGTTCCGAGGAGTATTCTATCAGATAGAGGAACCCAGTTTACCTCAAAGTTCTGGAAGCAGTTGCATGAGACTTTGGGTACTAGGCTAGAGTTTAGTACATCTTTTCACCCACAGACAGATGGACAGACTGAAAGAGTCAATCAGATTTTGGAGGATATGCTGAGAGCTTGTGCGCTAGATTATGGATCTAGTCGGGACGATAATTTGCCATATGCAGAGTTTTCTTACAATAATAGCTATCAGACCAGTTTGAAGATGGCACCTTTCGAAGCTTTGTACGGAAGGAGGTGCAGGACACCGATGTCATGGGACGAAGTTGGAGACCGCCAGTTGTTTGGACCATATCTGATTAAAGAGTCTGAACAGAAGGTGAAGCTGATTCGCGATAGGCTCAAGGTAGCCCAGTCCAGGCAAAAGAGCTACATAGATTCTAAACGCAAGGAGACAGTTTACGAAGTTGGAGATAGAGCTTATCTTCGAGTATCCCCACTTCGAGGGATTAAGCGCTTTAGAGTTAAGGGGAAGTTAGCGCCACGATTTGTAGGGCCATATCGAGTTCTGGAGCGTATGGGAGAAGTAGCCTACAAGTTGGAATTGCCAGAAGTATTGGCAGGAGTGCATGATGTGTTTCACGTTTCTCAGTTGAAGAAGTGTCACGCGGAGATGGCTGACATACCTTTGAGAGACACAGTACCATTAGAAGCAATTCAGTTGGATAACAATTTGACCTATGAAGAGAAACCAGTCAAGATCCTCGAGTCTGCCAGCCGAGTTACTCGCAGCAAGGTTATCAAGTTTTGCAAAGTTCAGTGGAGCCACCACACGGAGGATGAAGCCACCTGGGAGCGAGAGGAAGATTTGCTCAAGGACCACCCTCACTTATTTTCTAGCCAACCCGAATCTCGAGGGCGAGATTCATCTTAAGGGGGGTAGGTTTGTAACATCCCAAATTTTCAATTTGGAATGTTATACATTAGGTCATCATGCATATCATATTTTATTTTGCTTTTGGTTTTGATCCTAGAAAATCCTAAGCAACTCAAGGACCCACGGAGAGAGTTGGGGATTTCGTTATTTACGTATTTGAGTTTTCTCAAATTATGTAAACAGGATCATTTGATTTTATTTATTTTATCATCAATTATTTCTATTACAAAAATATGAGAGAGGGAATAAAATGACTTTCCCAAAATATAGAAATATTGAGGATTTAATAAAAAATCAAATAAGTTTTATTTCGGAGTTTTTCGGTATTTTTATTTGAATTTAGGAAAAATACGCGTTTTTCAAAGTTGTAGTTTGGGCCCAGATAAATGTTCACTTTATCGGGCTTGATTTTAGGAACCCGGCAAAATTTATTTCGTGATTTTTGGAGTCCGTTTAGTATTTCTTTTTATTTTTCTTCCGAGCGGATTTAAAAAAAAACGGAAACCGACTTCGGGCCGTACCCGGCCAGGAATCTGCCGGCCGGGCCTTTAAATAGCGACCGCCCCAGCCCGAGGAGAGCCCAGCCGCCGCCGCCGCCTAAACCCTAACCCTAGCCCCAGCCCCGCCGCCGCCTCATTTTCCGTGCAGTTTTTTTTAAAAAAATTCTGTTCGTCGTTTGTCTTTTTCGTTGGATTTTCCGCGGTTATTTTCTGATCGCGATTTCTGATCCGATTTTCATTTTAGTATAACTTTTCGCTCGTTTATCGGAATCAGGCGATTCAAGCGCCTGGAGTTTCGTCTCGAAACCCTCTTTCCGAATAATCAACTTAAACAAGTTTTTGATACTGTAAAATTTGCCCTAGATCCAGATTACCAGAACGAAGTTGTTTTCTTTCGCCGTTTGATTTCTTTTGCTTCGTTCGATTTGATTCTTTTTGCCAACCGGAGTTCTTAAGTTGAACTTTCTGGTTAGATCTTCTATTTGAGTTTTACCTGTGCATTAGATGAGTACTTATTGTATGCTTGTTGTTTGTCTGCGATAGAATACCCGGAGTGCACCGCCTGTTACGTTGAATCTCTAGGTTTCGCGGATCATCAGCAAGGCAAGTAACACTTTGATCATACCTTTTCTACAACCCAGTTTTATTGCATTAGATTAATCTTCACACATTTCATGAATAGGATCTAATTAAACTGTGGGATGGGAAGTAGATGAGGTAGTACCTGTTACCTGTTTTTTATCAAACCTTTGGGAGTTACTTCTACGTTTGCTTATTATGCCATGCTATGCTAGTAGACGTGGATTGGGTGAGTGATATCCATGACAGATGTGAGATTGAAAATTAAGGGTTTATCTAAGGTGGCAACCTAACACACATCTGGGTGGATTGAGGTACCTGGGGTTTCCAGGACTTGCCTGTTTTTATTGGACCGCCACCCAGGCCCAAAGGGATCATGAGATTATTCATACTAGAAACTTCCGTGTGCAGCCACAAGCCATTATGGGCTCTGGCATAGTTGACTAAGTTGTGCGAACTCTTACAGTGGTAGACTAGCAGATGTAGGGGATGTAGGTGGTACGGTCTACCCGATCGTAAGGTGCTAGCGCTTCTGAAAGACTATGTCTCAGTCATCCGTCTTCTCAAACACCCTGTAGTGCGAGAAACCAAATGGAGGCGATCGAGTCTTGTGGGGAAAAGTGCGCAAACCTCTGCAGAGTGTAACAAACTAATCATGATTAGCCGTGTCCCCGGTTATGGACATCTTGAGTATCTAGTACCTGGATTTTCATGTGAATCTCAACATGTTACCCTAAATTAATTTTGATGGGTTTTAATGATGTTACTTAATTGGGATTGAGGATGCTGTCAACCATTCTCAATATTTCACAACCACCATGATAGTAATTAATTTTATTCCTTTGAAGTAGGGAAAAATTGGCTTTACGCAAAAACAGTAACCATAGAGCTTTCCACCAGCCAAATATGCATATAGTATAGTTGTTGCATTCCATTATTCTCTATGTGTTACCTTGCCAGCATATTCCATGTGCTGACCCGTTTTCGGGCTGCAACATTAATGTTGCAGACTTTTCAGACGACGATTAAGGAGTTTTTAGGTCGTGGTTCTATACTCAGTGATGCCGTTGGAGTTGATGGACTCACTTATCTTCCAAGCCTTCCGCTGTTATCGACACTAGATGGCCTTAAGCCATATTATTTGTAACAAGTTCTCTTTTGAGACACTCGATGTAATAAGTGTGTGATTGCTACTCTGCTATAAATCCTCCGAGTACTGTGTGGTGTCAGCATTACTGATGCAGGGATGACACCAGAGCACAGAGATCAGACTGTTTGAGGTCTGGTCGCTACAGCTCTACACAAGATCGAACAATTAGAAAAACTATGAAGATAAAACTGAATCAGAATATCTGATCAAGCAATTCTTATGTACATGACTAACCCATGTGATGCAACTATTGGTACATCACCTTCTGCACCTGTAGTTTGCATCTCTGTTAGTTTATCAATTGAATGGAATATCAGTACTGGCATTAAATTGTTTGCAACATGGGGTATCAGTCATATATATATATATAATATACCCAATGTCACCAATCCCTTAGTTTTCTACATAGGACGGTTACCCAGGTTCCGCGCCCCATCGCCATGCCGGTTATTGGGGGAATTGACTGCACATGTGATTAACAATCATGAGAATCCAAGGAAGATGTCTGCATCGTTTGTGTGACTGCTTAGCATAAAAGATAAATGAAAGGCAGAAGAGCATAACATGTTCTCAATATGCTAACCAATCCTAGAGATGCTGGCTGAAAAACATGTATTGCCTAAACAGAGTATGTGATCAAATACATATATACTCTAGTAAATCAATGGATGAAGTACGTTCAAGTGATGAAATAGCAGGCATCAACCATGCTGCTACTGTACCATTTGCTCAAATAGTTAATGCAAGAAAACTAAAGATTAGCAGTAAATTCCTAGAAGCCTAAGCGAAGAAGCAAACCCAATACGCAGATCTGCCGGCCACTTGGGGTATGATGGTAGAAAGGGACACGCACGCGGAGGAAGTTGAGGACGGAACCGAGCTCCCACATATAGCGGAACCACCACCGTGCCAGCTCCGCGGGCGCTTCGGGCCCCGACACAAGCGGCGTCACCACGCGGCATTGCGGCGTCTCGTCCGCAGCGGCACCCGCTGGAGCTCGGTGATGCGGCCGTTCTATCGGCCAGCACAGAAAACAATTTTGCTGTCAAATTTCATCAAACACTTTACATGCCTTGAAATAGAAATATTATGGTCGGGGGAGTGGGATCTAGGGGAATGACGGGCACAGGGACATACCGTGCGGCAAGTAGGAGTCGCGCGCTGTCGAGGAGGCTGGGCACCGTCTTCGCTGCAGGCAAGGACATTTGGTATTCCTCCGCCTCCATGGGATCTTCCCCTCCCCTCCTCTCTCCCGAGCCGATTTACGGGAGGAGTTAGACAGGCGGCGGCGCGCGGCGATGGGGGCCATGGGCCAGTGGCGCGCGATGATGTGGGGCAGTAGGAGGTGGTGGCGCGATGGAGGTGGAGATGGGATCGGAAGGCGGAGTCGTGGCTGGGTTTTCTTTTCTCTCCTCTGTATCGGTGAGGACTGCGGGTTCCATTGTCTAAAATACAGGGGCTTATCTGTAAAAACGCCGCGACGGTGAACCCGGAGACTCAATCCGTGCTTTATTATTAGGGAGAGATTCAATTGTTACTTTAGCATAAGAGATCATATGACAACATATATATACACACATACACACACATCTAGGCTATTCTGTTTCGCGTAACAGAATATTATTCTTTTACCCTACTTGAACTGACGGTTTCAGGCGGTTGTACTGATGATTTTCATCACGTCGAACTGATCGTCTTTTCATCGGAATGGGGTGTGTAATATATCATTGGAAAGCTCTTGACATCTACATTACAAATATATAGGAACTTTTTGCAAAATCATCATAGTTTAAGAGCAGTTTTGAAAAGGTCATTTTTTTCAAAACCAAAAACGCTAATCGTATTTTGGACTTAATTTTCAAACGGTTTGTCGGAATTGAGAAAATAAGATGGCGTTGGAAAGCTGGTGAAAATCCTCTTCTTCCATCTATCTAACGTTTTTTCAAATTCTATACGATTTAAAAGTAATTTGAAAAACACTGAAATTTTGGGCGAAACGTATTTTCGTGGTTTTTTGCAAACGGTTTATCTGATTGACGCAAATGATACGGCGTTGGAAAGCTATGGAAAATGCGCAACTTTTTTGTGTAGAAATGTTTTTCTAATTCCTTAAGGTTTAAACTTAGTCATGTTGAACGTTTGTAAAATACGGGCAAATTTGATTTTGAACGCGATTTTTTAAAAAGTTTGTCGAAATGTGGCAAATAATATACCATTGGAAAGATATCGAAAATGCAAAACTTAGTCATGTTGAACGTTTTCTCAAATTCGTAACCCTTGAAGAGTAATTTTGATTATGATGAGACGGATCCTACTGTTTTCCCGTCAGAAAAAACAGAGTACTCGTATTGATCTATTTGTGTGTTTGTACTGAGGAGGTATTTTTCACAGAGTAATTTTCAAAGGTTACGAAAAAAGTACTTGATCTGATGTCTGTGTAGGTTTGTGCTGAGCGTGTTTTCGCATACTATACTTTACTCTCTTTTTTTGGTACGTCTTTTCCTCGTAACTTTTCAATAGTTTATGGTACCATACTCCTCGATTGCATTAATGATACTTTTTCAAAAAGAAAATGTTTTATGTGTTTCTTTTTTTGAACTCATTTATTTGCAATGATGTTTTGGACTTCTCGCGTTTTGCGACTTGAACTTTTACCATTTGAATTTCTATGGGTTTTTCTTTTGTTTGAGTTGTTTCCCAATCTTATTAGAGACGTCATGTTTGAACATAGAACTTTTGTAGTTGTGAACTTGTCATTTTTTCCATTTATCCAGTTGCTTTTTTTCCTCTAAACTTTTACTGGTACAATTGTTTTTGCAAATTTATTGTCCCTTGAGTCAAAACTGATGCAATTTTTTATTTTTTATTTATGGTACTTATGGTACTAGAGAGTTTGTACTTCTCAAAAAATAATCACTCGATGTTCTTTTAATTTTAGTTTTTAATTTTCTTTCTTATCCTTGTCCTTACTGACGGTGCCATCACCATCGTACCTTTATGGTTTATATAGTTGAACAGACTTACATTTTTACCATTCCGTTTTTTAACTTATGTTTTGTTCTCTAAACATCCTACCCGACGAGAAGCAAAACTTATTTATTTTTTACATTTGTACTTCCAAGTGTCTTTAATGGAATTTTCACTATTTTACTTTGCTTTACCTCATCAAACAGGCGCACAACACATTTGAAGAAACAAAATACGTATCTTTGAAGCAATAGGGGGATAACCATTTGCACAGGACTTCATGTATGCCTTCATCATAGAAAAATATAATGAATATTGCCAAGTTCTAAGGTTAAACAAATGAATCATATAGAATATTGTCAAAACCCCACATTTTTCTCACGAAAATAAACTTCTGTACTTGCATACAACCCTCTTTGAACTTGGACGACACCTAGTGCTCATCTTGGACAATGACCAGTGCTCAACTCGAACGGAGGAGGTTGTCGTTGCTTTTTAACCATGAATGCTTCTAAAGACACTGGGAATTATTTCAAAACTGCTTTGTACTTTTTAACATGAGAGTTCTCTCAACTAGGCCAAGAAGCAATGCCACATCATATTTTGATTCTGCAATAACAAAACACTCCAATAATTAACAACTAATCTATCAGTACATGCAGAACAATTTCAGTTTTGAGAAGAAACTTCCATTGAAGTTACAAACGTTACAGGCATAACATACAAACTCCCAAAATCATGTGGATTTATCTAGTTCATGTGCGGCAACTCACAAAATCAGTGAATTTTCGTTAATTTTTCTTCATCAGACACATCATCACATGTTTTGTTTTTTCTTCTGTAATATGCATGGAACTGCAGCAATAAACAGAACTTGTACACCGGTAGAGTTTTTGCAAAGCGAACTGATACCTTTTCTAACCTGAGAACTGCAGAAAACTAGCAAAAGTGAGCCACCAAATTCTATATATAAGTGCAGAAAATAAGACATCAAAAGCTTAAACAAAGTAGTTGGAGTTTTTTTAACACATCAGCATTCGAACTTCTAGTATTCTTGTCCTCAAAACAAAGTACCTTCATTTTAACCACCGCAAATAAACTCTTAAATACTTATGGCAAGTATATTTGAACTGATGTATCCTTTTTCTAGCTACTGAATTGCTAACCACCACAAATAAACTCTTAACAACTTATGAAAAGTATTTTTGAAACTGATGGATCTTCTTTCTAGTTACTGAATTGCTATACCACAGTACTCCATCCTGGGAAGTGAAATACCAACATCATTGGTTGTGTAAAAACACTCAAAAGATTTGCTAATGGTACTATATTAATTTCTAAAATTTCCTCCTAGCGCTGACTAAGACAAGCACGAACCAATAATCACACATACACCCATTAGAAGCAGCGTTAGTGTAGAACTGAAAAATGGGCAAAAATCCTGTGGAGTGAGAGGCGAAGAAGAATACAAAGATGATGTCAGACCGGATGGCCGAGTGGGACGCGGGGGTCAGGTTGGACTGAAGGAGCAATCTGAATACAAGCACTAGTGATAATAATAAGGCAGTCAAGCATCTAGTTTTGGCACACCCATTAATAGTTGTACTGAGATGGTCAACTAATTGTAGTGAGATAGTGAACTTATTTATTGCAAAAAGAAAGTCTAAATCAGGGCTGAAATTTAGTCTAAATCGTAAGACTGATGGGAGGATAAGGTAACTTCGGCAAATGTATACAGAATTTTAAATTTCCAACACATACCTTCTGTTCTTGTTTGTTGTCGGGCATGTCGCTCCTACTCCTGTGGACTGACGGCACCGACGAAGTCGAGCTGAAGGAGCGGGGATCACGAGCGGCTGCTGGGCCTCTTTTTTAAAAACTGAGAAACGTTGGTTCATTGGTCTCTCTGAGTCCATCATCTTATGACCAATACTTGCTAGACGATAGATCTATCTGGCCAAAGGTCGTACACGTACGGATGACTCAACGCTGACCGAAAACATGTGCACGTGGAGGTGATTCTATAGGGGTGTGTTGCTTCTGATCACTTCTAGATGCACGAGCTGCACCTTTAGTGGCTGTCACAACGCTCCGTCTTTGATGGATCACAAGAGATAACTCGACTATGAATCCTAGCACTACAGAGAACATGCTCATTCCCAGCATGCATGCATATGGTGGCCGTTAGCACGAGTTGATCCGGCCGTGAGTGCAGCTGAGTTAGTTTCAGCTATAGGTATCGTCAAGATTATCCATGCAACGATAGAACAATCGTTCAAAATCAGAGAATCTTAATAAAACTGTCATTTGCCAAACGCCTCCACAGTTTTACCAAAACTGAGAAAAAACTAGCTTTTTAGAAACTAAAGAATTTGCCCACACATTAAAATACTGAGGTTTTCTAATACTATGGTTTTGCAAAAACTGCTTTGCCAAACTAATAAGGTTCGGAAAGTAACAGCGAGGGAGTGTACCTCTGCCTTCCTTTGTGCCCTTGCTTCTCCCTCTGCCTCTATGCCATCGAGTTTCAGCGGCTGCACCATAAGCAGCTATGTTAAGACAACAAATTCTTTCTCCTCAACCTTCCTCCCTGTACGGACACTCTTCTTGAACTCACACACCCATTACATAACAAAAATAAATTAGATGCATCAGTACATTTGTTGACCTGCAGCATTACAAACACAAGTAGGACTGAAGCATTCAAGTTTACAAAACTTCTCTTGCCCGTCTAATTATTTGCACACAATCGGCACATCGTTGGAATCTTTTAAGTTCAATCATCAAGCGCCTCTATACAATTATCCAGCCTTATGCTATAGAAATCTAACATGCAATACCAAAAAAACACTATTTTAGTACAAAGGCCAAAGTGTAGAAGAGACTACTAAATGAACACAAATATCATCGCCTTGATCGAACCCTCCCACGATGCTAGATACAATAGGAAAGTTGTTGCTAAAGTTAGTTTTTGAACTGCTGCTCACGATGAAATGGGAGACGAGACCCGGGAATGCCGCTCAGGATGAACTGAACTAAAATTAGTTGTTGAACTGAAATAAAATAGATCTTTGTTTAGGCATTTTAAGCAAGCACTTGATGGCATCAAGAAAACAATTGGCTGACATTTATAGCAATAAAAGCGATGGTACAGAAAAATTGAACTCATGTTTTCTGTCATTCCGACAAACCTCCAGCATATAATTTTTTGAACTGACAATACCTGCTACCAAGTCTCTCGAGAATTATTCAACAAAACACAGAAAAGTGAACAACAATTTTTTTATTTAGCAAGTGATATGTAACTAGAGTAACAAAGCTGCCAAGCAAATGCACAGTATTGTTGAGTAACACGTGAAGTGGATGTACGCATGCCTTGTAGTGTAGGGTTGTACTGACACACTAAGCATCAGGAATTTCCAACTCGCAAAAGATCGAACTGCACCAGTTTGTGATTCAAAGGGCAGCTGCCTGGCTCGTCTTTGTCGAACTGAACCCCCGCGCCCTATCAAACTATTTGTAGGTTGTTGTGTGGTGGAGGGAGCTACTTGCCTACTTCAGTTCACAGTCTCCTGGATCGTCAAAGGTGCTTAGCGACTAACTGAGGCGGCGACCCGTGCATCTGGGCGGGAGGCAGAAGCAGCGTCACCCGGTGGAGGCGTGGCCGAAGCGAGGTCGCCGACTGGAGGTGCGATACTAGGAGTACTGCCGGTCAGGGTAGAAGGAAATTATGGAACAAGTATTATCTGCAAGCAAAATAGAGCGTCTCCTTTTACTTCTGTCCCACTAACTCTCCTTTTCTTTTATCTTTTTCCTCAAACTTCCACCGGTGAACCCTGGACTTGCCCGCTTTTATAATTTCAACTTTTCCAGAATAATTTGCGTAAAGAAAAGCAGAGCAGTGTCCGCAAGTGATTGCATGATTGAAAGGTCTAAATAACTGGCTGCAGTTCCACAGCTTGCCTTAGGCACAGAGGCATCCTTGAACTTGGCTGTCCACGGGAAAGTACCTGAACTTATCGTACACTGCGTTCCAGAACTTGATGTCGAGGAGTGGGGAGGGGATGCAGGCCGGCGCGTGAGGTTGGCGACGATGGTGGGGCGGAGGTGTCGGACGAGGAGCAGGATGACGCGCTATGGGGGCGGCCGCCGGCGGGTGGAAAGAGCATCGGTGTGATGGGGGTGGGAAGAGAAGTTGGTGGTGGCAGAGGTGAGGGGAACCAGCGGCGCGGTGGTAGCAGAGGGAAGGGGGCGGT
>NC_041384.1:666875725-667030123 GCF_002162155.2 Triticum dicoccoides
CTCATGTCCATATTTTATTTTGTCGACACCTCTATCTCTAAACATGTGGACATATTTTTCGATATCGGCTTTCGCTTGAGGACAAGCGAGGTCTAAGCTTGGGGGAGTTGATATATCCATTTTGCACCATTCTTTTATATCGATATTTATTGCATTATGGGCTGTTATTACACATTATGTCACAATACTTATGCCTATTCTCTTTTATTTTACAAGGTTTACATGAAGAGGGGGAATGCCGGCAGCTGGAATTCTGGGCTCGAAAAGGAGCAAATATTAGAGACCTATTCTGCACATCTCCAAAAGTCCTGAAACTTCAGGGAGCACGTTTCAGAATATATAAAAAAATATTGGGAGAAAGAAGTACCAGAGGGGGGCCACCCACCGTCCACGAGGGTGGGGGGCGCGCCCCCTGCCTCGTGGGCCCCCTGGCAGCCCTCTGATGCCCATCTTTGGCTATATGGAGTCTTTTGTGGAGAAAAAAAATCATAGGCAAGCTTTCGGGAAGAAACTCCGCCGACACGAGGCGGAACCTTGGCGGAACCAATCTAGGGCTCCGGTGGAGCTGTTCTGCCAGGGAAACTTCCCTCCGGGAGGTGGAAATCATCACCATAGTCATCACTAACAGTCCTCTCATCGGGAGGGGGTCAATCTCCATCAACATCTTCACCAGCACCATCTCATCTCAAACCCTAGTTCATCTTTTTTATCCAATCTTTGTCTCAAAACCTCAGATTGGTACCTGTGGGTTGCTAGTAGTGTTGATTACTCCTTGTAGTTGATGCTAGTTAGTTTACTTGGTGGAAGATCATATGTTCAGATCCATTATGCATATTAATACCCCTCTGATTATGAACATGAATATGATTTGTGAGTAGTTACGTTTGTTCCTGAGGACATGGGAGAAGTCTTGCTATAAGTAGTCATGTAAATTTGGTATTCGTTCGATATTTTGATGAGATGTATGTTGTCTTTCCTCTAGTGGTGTCATGTGAACATCGACTACATGACACTTCACTATTGTTTGGGCCTAGGGGAAGGCATTGGGAAGTAATAAGTAGATGATGGGTTGCTAGAGTGACAGAAGCTTAGACCCTAGTTTATAAGTTGCTTCGTAAGGGGCTGATTTGGATCCATATGTTTCATGCTATGGTTAGGTTTATCTTAATACTTTTTGTTTTAGTTGCGGATGCTTGAAATAGGGGTTAATCATAAGTGGGATGCTTGTCCAAGGAAGGGAAGTACCCAAGCACTGGTCCACCCACATATCAGATTTTCAAAGTACCAAACGCGAATCATATGAGCGTGATGAAAATTAGCTTGACAATAATTCCCATGTGTCCTCGAGAGCGCTTTCCTTTATATAAGATTTTGTCTAGGCTTGTCCTTTGCTGCAAAAAGGATTGGGCCATATTACTGCACCTTATTTACTTTTATTACTTGTTACTCGTTACAAATTACCTTATCAGAAAACTATCTGTTACCGATAATTCCAGTGCTTGCGGAGAATACCTTGCTGAAAACTGCTTATCATTTCCTTTTGCTCCTCGTTGGGTTCGACACTCTTACTTATCGAGGAGGCTACGATAGATCCCCTACACTTGTGGGTCATCATGCCGCTGGTTTCTGTCGCCGTCAATGGGATTCAACCGCACCGTTGCCGCCGTAGCGAACTCGCCGCTGAACTAGGGTATGAGTTTGATCTTTGGTGCTAATTCCTTACTCCAATTCTTAGCACAATGCAATGCGTTGTTCCTTACCACATATGAGATCAATCTATCCAGAGAAAACTTCCTTTAGGTTAGGTTTGATTTGAAAATTTAGGGTTAGGTTTCCATCGAAGTCATCTCAGACCGACCAAGTTGTAGAAATCGGTCTCACCGATTTGGTTTAGGCCATTGCACTTGCACTTTTTGGTCTGACCGAAAGTTACAAATCGGTGCGACCGAGTTCGATTCTTTGTGAAACCCTAGCAATCTCGGAGCCGCTGAACTGTGACTCGGTCTGACTGAGTTCACTAGTTTAGACTACAAAAGTTGCGTGGGTGTCATCGAGTTTAACAAATCAGTAGCTCCGAAATGCTTTCTATGGAGGACTAAAACTAAGTTTTTGACTCATCTGTTTTGCAAAAACTCTGCACTTTGTGATGCTCATCCACTCTACCTCATCCATATCTATTCACAGGGTCTGCTGTCAGTTTGCTTGCCAGAATGTCTGACCAGAGCGATAGCCAAAACAAATCAGAAGAGCAAGTGCACATGAGTGAGGGCACTAGGCCCTCAAGAAGCTATGATGAGGGCAGCAGGAGCACTCCTAGCAATCTGCCCAAGGCAGCCACCAGATCAAGGAAGAAGAAAACCTCAGATTCTGAGGATGAGGACTATGTGGCTGTTGAGGAAAAAGTGAGCTCCAAAAAGAAAATACTAAAGAAGGAATATTATATTGCTGCTACAACAAAGCCTGGATTGCATAAGAAGGCCCCTGCCAAGAGGGTGCCAACTTTAAAGGCCAGGGCCTCAACTGCTGAAACTTCTAAGCCAACTGAAGAGGCTACTCGAGATAGTAAGAAAAGGAAAGAGAGGGTCAAGAAGACCACTGCCAGAGTCATTGGTAGATCCTCTATAATGAGAGATCCAGCTGAAGAGAAAAGAAGGCCCCAGTGCCTGAGATGGAAGAAGAAGATGCTGAAGCCCAAGTGCTCAGAATGCTTAAACCAAAGATTTCAGATCACAATGACACCCATCTAGTGGCAGAGGATATGAACATCAGGAAGGATGTAGGTCTGAGACTTTGGAGATAGTCTGATCCCTATGCTGTGAGAAGGAGGACTGCAGTGGACTATAGGTTCCACACCAAAGAACAACAAGATTTCTATGAGACTATTTTGCTTGACAAGAAGCCTATTGTCTGTGATATGAAATGGGTTGATTGGGAATTCATTGATGAGAATGAAGACTATTTTCCCGGTGTACATGAGAGCTTCAAATCATGTGGTATTGGCAAATTTGTGGGTCAAGAGCTGACCAAATGGAATGATGAACTCATCATGCAATTCTACTCCATTGCTCATTTTTATCCAGATGGTAGGATTGTGTGGATGTCTGAGGGTACAAGGTACCAGTTAACTGTTGATGAGTGGGCCAAGCTGATAAATGCCCCTGATGAGCATGAGGATGATTTGGATGTGTTTGCCAAGAAGAAGAAAGACCACAACTCTATGGCCAACATGTACAAAGAGATCCCAGACAAAGCTTTGGAAACACATAAGCTTGGATCTGTATACTACTTGTTGTCTTGTTTAGCAACAATCAACACAATCTTGAGGCATACATTGTTGCCCAAATATGGAGATCACAAGATGATAAGAGGACATTCAATCAACTTGCTGCAGATATTTGATGTGCCTCAAAAATTCAAGGTCATGAGTTTGATTGTTGAGACAATCAAGAGGACAGCTGCTGATCAAAAGAGATCTTGTGGGTATGCTCCACACATTCAGGTGCTCATCAACTCCAAGATGGGCACATGCACTTATTTGTTGGACAAGGAGCACTTACCCTTGAGACCAGAATTTGAGGATAACACAGTTGTGATGAATGAGGATGATCCCACATCAGTGCAAGCATAAGAGAAGAGAGCAAAGGCAAAGGCTGAGAAGGCTGCAAAAATGCCAAGTGTTGAGGAGGCATCTCAAGTCTTACTAAAGTCCAAACAAGATCAGCTTGCATATCTAATTCAAGCAACTTTGAGGATTGAGAAGGGCTTGGCCACCCTGAACAAGAATTCGGAGAGCTTGGAGAGGATCATAGAAACCAAATTTTATGATCTTGATCTTAAGGTAACTGAGATGCAGTCAGCTGTTGAGTAGATCCAGGAGGAAGCAGAGGAGACGAAAGGGCAGGCTACTACAGATGCTTTTCGAAGAGTGCCTAGAGATCAGATATCTGCTGCAGTGCCAGTGCCTGACACTAGAGCAACTAGTTTATCACCAGCAGCAACAGCTTTAGTGCCACCTCCAGTTGCCACTCCACCAGCACCAACAACATCTACTGATGCCTTCGTCCTTGGAGTCCTCTCTACACCACCTCCCGAAGATCAAGCCTAGAGAGACACATAGCAGTATGCATTTTCAAGCTTTTTGGTAACTTGTTGCCAAAGGGGGAGAAATGTATAGATCATAGGCTTCGAGAGAGAGAGAGTGTGTTGTGTTTTGCTTCTTTGTCTCTCTTGCTATTTGGTTGATATTTTTGTGTGTGCTCATTTGATACTATTTATGTCTGTGTGTGAGATACTTGTATGATCATGTGTTTGATCATATTCAACTTTAATGCTCACTTGGATGATATTATCTTTGCTATCTCATATATGATCATTCACTTTGCTTGGTGATGAGTGCATGTTTTAATTCCTATCATTTTGAGCGCTCCACCAATATGTATGTGACATGGAAGAGTAACCCATGATCCTAATCGATTGTGCATTTGCATTCAAACGCAAATTGCAAATAGTGCACAAATTTAGGGGGAGCTCTTGCTTATCACATACTTCTCAAAGCAACGATGTATTTTAATTTTATTATCATTTGTCGAAGCTTTGATCTATATGTTGTCATCAATTACCAAAAAGGGGGAGATTGAAAGTGCAACTATCCCTGGGTGGGTTTGGTAATCACTAACAACATATAGCTCATTGAACTAATGATATTGCAAGATGATCATTTCAGAAAGTTCAATGATTGGCATGGCATCGATTAGTAATGTGGACCCCTCAAAATGCTAAGGACACATACTGGCTCAAGCTCAAGACTCTACATTTTCATTTTAGTGATCCAAGATCACATTGAGTCCATAGGAAAAGCCAATACTATTAAAAGGGGCCGAGGTGTTGCTTAATGGCTTGCTTGCTCAAAATGCTTAGTGATATGCTCCAAAAGCCCTCAACCACTTTCTCATATCCACATATGTCCCAAACCAAAAGTCAAACTCGGCCCTACCGATTTGATCTATCCGGCGCCACCGAGTTCACTTGACACAGCTACTGCCACAAACCCTAGTCACTTTGGTCTCACCGATAGGGACCTTGGTCTCACTGAGATGGGATTGCAAACTCTCTGTTTCCCTTCATAACATTTCGGTCCAACCGAGATGAGCGATCGGTCCCATCGAGTTCGCAATGCAAACTCTCTGTTTCCCTTTTGCAACATTTCGGTCTCATCGAAATGAGCGATTCGGTCCCACCGAGTTTGCCTGACCAACTCTCTGGTTAGTTTATTACCAAAATCGGTCCCACCAAGTTTGTTTAATCGGTCTCACCGAGATTAGTTATGCTCTAACCCTAATGAAATCGGTCCCACCGAGTTGACATGTCGGTCCCACCGAAAAGCCTAACGTTCACATTTTGAACTAAATCGGTTTGACCAAGTTTCATGATTCGGTCCCACCGAGTTTGGTGATTCGTGTGTAACGGTTAGATTTTGTGTGGAGGCTATATATACCCCTCCACCCTTCCTTCATTTGTGGAGAGAGCCATCAGAACGTGCCTACACTTCTAGCATTCATTTTCTAAGAGAGAACCACCTACTCATGTGTTGAGACCAAGATATTCCATTCCAACGATATGAATATTGATCTCTAGCCTTCCCCAAGTTGCTTTCCACTCAAATCATCTTTCCACCAAATCCAAATCTGTGTGAGAGAGTTGAGTGTTGGGGAGACTATCATTTGAAGCACAAGAGCGAGGAGTTCGTCATCAACACACCATCTATTACCTTTTGGAGAGTGGTGTTTCCTAGAATGGTTAGGTGTCACTTGGGAGCCTCCGACAAGATTGTGGAGTTGAACCAAGGAGTTTGTATGGGCAAGGAGATCGCCTACTTCATGAAGATCCACCCTAGTGAGGCAAGTCCTTCGTGAGCGATGGCCATGGTGGGATAGACAAGGTTGCTTATTCATGGACCCTTCGTGGGTGGAGCCCTCCGTGGACTCGTGCAACCGTTACCCTTCGTGGGTTGAAGTCTCCATCAACGTGGATGTACGATAGCACCACCTATCGGAACCATGCCAAAAATCTCCGTGTCTACATTGCATTTGCTTCCTTCAAACTCCTCCCTTTACCTTCATATGCAATGTTTTACATTCTGCTGCTATACTCTTAGACTTGCATGTGTAGGTTGATTGCTTGACTTGTTCTAAGTTGCTAAAATCTGCCAAGACTTAAAATTGGGAAAAGGCTAGATTTTTATTTGGTCAAATAGTCTAATCACCCCCCTCTAGGCATACTTTCGATCCAACAACCACTCAGAGAGACTGACCAATGCAAAAGATTTGAACTTTAGACGTTTCGGTGAGACCCGATGAAACAACTCGGAGGGGCCGATGGGTGGTGACCTAAGCACTCTCCACATTTCAGTGAGACCGATCGAGTTCACCCGGAATTCCGAAATGAAATCAATAAGCAACAGAAGGTTGGCAAGTCCACTTCATGACACCGGTCGATTCACTCGGGAATTTCGAGATGAAGTCGATGGGTAACAGAAGGTTGGTGTGGTCACTTAGGTGAGACCAAAGGGTCATCTCGGTAAGACCGAATCATTAGGGTTTAGGCAGTGCCTCTGTCAAGTGTATCTCAATGAGTCCGGGTAGGAGTGGTCGGTGGGACCGAGATAGGCTTTTGGATTCTTGACATATAGGAATGTGAGGGTGTGGTTGGTTTTTTTTGGAGCGATATCTCTAAGAACTTGATCAAATGACTCATGATCAAAAGATCATTACCTTTTCATAGTATTGGATTTCCTATGGACTCAATGTGATCTTAGATCACTTAACAAAAAATGTAGAGTCTTGAACCTTTTGCTAATCCATGTCCTTTGCATTTTGAGGGTTCCACATTCACATCAATGTGATCTTGGATCACTTAACCAAAATTGTACAGTCTTTAACCTTTTGCCAATCCATGTCCTTTGCATTTTGAGGGTTCTGCATTCAAATCTCATAGCCATATCTAGATTGAACTTCCCTGAAATATTCTTTGAATAAGCATGAGTTCAATAGTGTATATGTTGTTATGAATTACCAAAACCAACCGGGGATAAGTTGCACTTTCAGTCTCTCCCTTTTTGGTAATTGATGACAACATGTAGATCAAAGCTTTGACATAATATATAATTATTGAATGACATTTCTGCTTTGATAAGTATATGATAAGCAAGAGCTCCCCCTAAATTTGTGAATTATTTAAAACTTGTGTTTGAATGCAAATGCATAATCGATTAGGATCATGTGGTAACTCTTCCATGCCACATACATCTTGGTGGAGTGCACGAAATAATATGAATGAAGTACAAGCACTCATCACCAAGCAAACATGTGAATGACCATAGCAACAAGCATAACTGATAGATAAGTAGCATCCAAAGCAAATCAAGTACGACCACACACAAGCATAGTCTTACAAACCAACACAACCAAAGTAACTCAAAGGAAAATCCAAATAAAGCAAGCAAAAGCAAAAGACTCTCCCTCTCCCTGTAAGGACCCCGTTCCCAAGGCACATGGATCTAGCCAAAACAAACCATATAAGTACCCCGAGACTCACGCACGGTTCACACGGCTGCCGCCTTACCTTGTCCAGACATTTTGCACCTTTTATCTCTCGCTTATATGAATAAGTTGCTAGAACCATATGACAAGGAACCCGGGTCGACATGATTAGTTGTTAACCAAGGTGGCACAGTCGTACATGGACAAACATAGGTAACCCAACAATGCACGTGTTGGTCAGCAGCGAGTGTAACCAAGTCATACCAAAGCCACAAGGACTATAGTAAACACCGGGTGACATTTCCCCGTAGGGACAGACACAGGAGCAAAGAGGGATACATGTCGTTCAATCCATGTGTTCTGGAGCAGTAGCGAACTAACAGGGCTCAGTGGAAACACTAGGAGGCATTTCCTTGTAAGAAAGGATACCAAAGGCAAACAACTAGGTGTCGAATCTCACACATAGCAATAGATATTACATACATGCATAACATGCAAGTATGTGTTCTACAACATGGCATCACACCATAGTTGTACAACTCAAGTATAGATAATGCTCGGGAGAGCCATATATAGCATGTTTATTACAAACATGGGTCTCATGACCGAATATACAAAGTCATACAGGCAAACGGAAGCATAAACTTGCTTGAGTATAGACAACTGGAAAGAAAGAAGGATGGAAGCCTGACTATCTACAGACCTTCCCAAGGGTACAAGATTGTAGTTTGGATACAAGTTACTCGGTCAACGTCGAACTCCACGTGGAACTATAAGTGAGATCGGAGTCTCCTCTGCAAAACATAAATTAAGCAACCGTGAGTGCAAATGCACTCAACAAGACTTACATCAGAACTATCTACTTATGTGTCACTGTCAATGAAGCGGATTGTGGAGTTTAACTACAGCAAGCCAACTTTGACGTAGTGTCTATCCTGTACTACGACTACTAGTAATTTCTTTAAGGTAAGAGAGCGCATACGAGTCCTCTAGTCACCACAACAATACACCACTATGAATCATCTCCTGTCTCCCTATGAGAAGGCCATCCATAGCACTCACACTTATCTTGGGCATTGTAGAGTATCCATTTAAATTTGTCTATAAACCATATAAGTCTCCAAGTAGTCCATATCCGTGGACGCGACTATTTGAATAGATTTATAACCTTGTAGGGGTGTACTTCTTCACACATTCTCTCACCACTTACCACCATATATACGTCATGCACTACAAAAAAAGACACATCCGTGGCATTTTGGCCCGAACGAAAACTTTTTCTTTCATGCTTATGACACTTCTATGATGATAATTGGGACAAAACCACATATCATCATAGATGTGGCAGGCTCCTACTTCTATGAAAAAAATTATGAAAAAATGGGCTTTTCGTCCTGGGTGGGCGGAGGACGCACTTGCATGACATTCTTTGGGCCGTCCATGATGGAAAAATCATGGTAAGCAAGGGCGAGGAAAATTTTGGGGAGCTCCCGGTTACGATGGGTGGTCGGGGCCGAGCGATCGATGCACGGAGGTTTGCGCGTTTCTCTCATACATGTACGCGTGTGTGTGCGAGGCGTTGGGCTCTAACTGAACTCGAGCGAGGCATTCACTTACTGAACCCGAGCGATTGCACTAGCTAGCTACGTTTCTGAACCCGAGCGATTCCTTCGCTACTACTGCTAACTGAAGCCGATCGAACCTGCCTCTTGATGAATAGTGACCATTGTTGGGGGTTGGATGAACAGTTTCCCGGTGGGGGTTGGATGAACAGGACCCCATGGTAGTAGTAGGTCGTTGCCACCGTATGAACAAGAACCCGATCGAGGAGGCCGCCACACACCCGAGCCGGTTGGGAATGGATGAACAGGACCCTGTGGAGGGCTGGTTGAACAGTAGCCGATGGAGGCTGGATGAACAGTAGCCCGTGGATGAACAGTAGCTGGTGGAGGCAGGAGGAAGATCCAGTGGAGAAACAGTAGCAGGTGGAGGCTCGAGGAAGTCGACGATGGATGAAAAGTAGCCCGTGGAGGCTGGAGTGAGGCAATAGACGGTGGATGAACATTATCCCGTGTAGTCCCGCTTTGCGGTACGCGAAACCCCTCCTAATGAACAAGAACCTGTTTTGATCGTAGGCACTCCAATACAAGTTCGTTTCCTCCGTTTTGCGCTAGCCACACCCTTCTGATCAACAGGAGCCCGTTTCGACCTTAGGCACTCGAATAGAAGGTTGTTTCCTCTGTTTTGAGGTACGTCACACCCCTCCCGATGAGTAGGACCCCGTTTTGCTTGTTCCATAGAAGTCAGTTGGCTCCCGATCTATGAACTTGACGCGTTTCGACCCAGTCGGTTGCCTCCCAATCGATGAACAGGACGTGTTCCGACCGAGTCGGTTGCCTCCCGATGAACACGATGTTGTTTGTCTGTTCCGACCTAGCCGGTTGGCTGCCAATGAACAGGGCACAGTTGTTGTACACGTTTGAGACCCCGCCTGTATGTACGTACGTGGCCGTATTTTTTGTCGTGTGGATGTAGGTACGCGTACATGATTTAGCAAGGACTGTCTGAACTGCTACGTCAGGGGCTCTACTATGACACGTGTCGCTACTTACCCATTCATGGTTCATCCTTGCAGAGGGACCGATCAACTAGTATATACGTACACGTTCGCGACCAAACAGACAACCCTATGTACGGTTCGACCAGGTAGGTCCCAGCTGTCAGGGAGAATAAGGAGGCACTCCCTTGCATGCGAAGATATATGTGATGGGTCCCAACTGTGAGGGGGAGGAATCATTTTTTTGGTGTGTAATAAGGACACTTCATTGCGTGCGAAGATGTAGCTGGTGGATCCAGCTGTCAACCTCACCGTGTACAGTCGTCTTCCGATGGATGTCGTTCATTGACAACATTGACCACGCCGTGCCGATAGCACTAAGGCGATGGACGACGACAAGGCCTGCTAAGGGATCGATGCGGAGCCGAGGAAGACCAGGAAGTGGATGCCCACACGGAGGTGAGTACAAGGGTTCACTAGTTCCGCTGCGGTGTGGGGCTGCCATCACGGGAGAATAACACGGGGTGTGGGTGAGTAGAGGAAAGGTCTGGCCAGCGGTGGGGTTAAGGTGGGGTGGTGAGGCCTGAGCGACAGCACTACCGCCCACGGGAGGTAGGAGTAGGCGGTCCCATCGGCACTGGTTTGGGCGGCTGGAGCAAGAAGATCAGAGGTTGAAGAAGCAACTCGGCTGTTGGATTAACATCCAACGGTCCAGCTACTAGAATCATTTGTTGACTTAGTTGACAAAGCCCTGCGAATGCGTCAGCTTAGTAGGCCCACAAGTCAGCCACCAAATCTGCCGGGTCCCAGCTGTCATCGGGAGGAATAGTTTTTTCGCATAATAAGAAGGCACTTCCTTCCGTGCGAAGATTTTTCCAGTGGGTCCTAGATGTCAGCAGGAGCAATCATTTTTTCATTTCATAAGGAGGCACTTGCTTGTGTGGGTCCCTATTGTCAGCCTCTCCTCCCTCTTCCGATGACAGTCATTTGTTGATCATGTTGACCACGCCGTGTCAAGAGTACCAATGTGGTGGACGATGGCCGGGCCCAGGAAGGGAGTGACCCAGAGCCGGCAAAGCCACAACAGTGGATGCCCACGCTGATGGGAGTGAGAGGGCTGACTGGTCGATTGTGGGGTGAGGCTGCCATCGCTGGAAAACAACAGGAGGTGCGAGTGGCTAGAGGGATGGCCTGGCCAGTAGTGGGAGTAGGGTGGGCCGGTGAGGCCTGCGCGGCAGCACAACTGGCCATGGAAGGAGGGAGCAGGCAGTCTCGCTGGCGCTGGTTCGGGCAGTTGGAGCAGGAAGATCAGAGATTGAAGAAGCACAACGGCGGTTGGATGGACATCCAACAATCACTACTCTGTGTTCACTAAGTTGACAAAGCCTTGCGTACATGTAAAAATAAATAGGACATCATAATCGTCAACCTAGTAGGCCCACAATTCGGTCTCCAAATCCGTGGAAAACAATATACAACCCATTTGCCTTTATTTTTAATAATTTATAGCCCACTTGCTAATTATTAAGGATATTGTAAAGTCCATGTTCTTTTTGTTGGCCACTGCTAAAAAATTGAACAAAGTTTTGCATGTTTTAGTGGGGTTCCAACTCTTTTGATCATGAAATTTTGAGTCACATTAAAAATAATTATAAAATAATTTTATTTCAAATTAAAATAGAATGACCCCCCCCCCCCAAAAAAAAACAATGAAACTTAAAATCTTGAAATCCCAAAAAAACAAAATTTGAATCTAGTTGTCGATTTTCTACGTTTTTAAAATTTACAGCCATTTCTTACTACTTATAGCCCATTTTTTGGGGAAGTCAAATACATCGCTCCTCATCTTTAAAGATTTGCAGCCCAGCAGGGCTAAGAAAAGCATGTAGGCCTGGGTTGGGTATTGTACAAAATAAAATAGAACCGGGCTAGCTATTTTCAGAAAGAAAAAAGATATCAACCGGGCTTGTCATGTGCTTCAATAAAAGTCTGGGCTAGATGGGCCATAGCCTCCACACAGCGCAGTTGATACCCTGCCCCGTCTCTACAACTGGGCGAGTTGTTGGCCCTGTTGTTACAATATTTCTCTCTTTAATTAAGGAAATGGCAAGCCATTTGGCTTGTTTCAAAGAAAATATGACAGTAACCCCTCAAAAAAGATGACAGTCACAGCCAAGTTGAAAAGGGCAACAACATATAATTCAAGCTTACAGACGGTACAAAAGCCCAAGGATTAATTGTTCATCAGGTTTAGACAAAACCCAGACTGAATATGGCAATAACATCTAACCCAACCATAGTTTTTGGCAGTCACAAACAAATGGATTGGTTTGATCCATAAAATCAACATCCTATGCCAAAAATTTACTGCAACATGACCACAAGTTGTTGTAAATAGAAGCCGAGCATGTTCAGAAGCCCATTTGTCCACCTGAAACTTCTTTTCTTTGCTGTTCAACATATCCATCCGTGAGAAATTTCTTGTTGAAAAACATAAGCTCGCATTAGTAACCTCGCATTCAATAGGAAGAATGTGACAAAGTTTCTGTTTGCCTGGTTGGATGCATATCCTTCCATCGTAATTGTCCTCAAACGAATGTCATGAGAACTGAGAAAATCCCGATGCTTATTACGCAACCGATTGGTTATATGTTTTTCTCCATGTGTTAGTGCCTAAGTAGACATGAAGATTGAAAACAGTTAAGGTCTAAAAAAAGAGTATGTCAAAAGAGCGACAGCTGAACGGTTAATTCTAGTACAATATATATGGGCTTTCAATGTGCATGAAATCATCACCTTTATACACAAATTCTCCAGACATGGAAAGCATCGCAGCAAGCCAATAATTGTGTTCAGATCATAACTAAACACTCCGATATATAAGTTCTGGACAGAATCCAGCACCATTGATAGGCTATCCATGGATGAACTCTTCATTGAGCATATACCATAATAGTATTACCCAAAGTGTACTATAAGATGATATAAAACTTATGCGCATAAATGAAAAAGCAACTTATTATTACAAATGTGTAGATGATAATATACGATGCCTGAATAAATGTGGAGCCGAATACCAACTTGTGATAATTAAACGGATCATGAATTACACCCAAGGTCTCTAGTTTGGGCGCAGAGACGACAATTATTTGCCAAGGTATATAACAATAATCAAGGAGCAACCTTTGAATTGAAGAGGCATCTTCGATGAAGAGTTGCTGTCCTTCAAAACAAATTCCAATTCTTTTAAGGTGAGGCAACTTTACTTGGAGACAACTGATACGGATTTCTATTCTCAAAACAATCAGCAAGCACTCCAGGGCAGGGAAACTGGAGTGGATGATGTTGTGCAGTGAGGCCTCCGACAGATAAACCACCACAAGCGTTTTTTTAGCAGTGGGAGTTGAAGCATTTGTACCAGATCATCTGGTAGATGGCACCGGGCGAAGGTGGTGGTGTGGAGATAGGAGGAAAACCACGAGATGGACAATGGTGGTGTGGGCACTGATGACCCACAAGTATAGGGGATCTATCATAGTCCTTTCGATAAGTAATAATGTCGAACCCAACGAGAAGCAGAAGGAAATGATAAACGGTTTTCAGCAAGCTATTCTCTGCAAGTACTGAAATAAGTGGTAACAGATAGTTTTGTGATGAGATAATTTGTAACGAGCAACAAGTAACAAAAGTAAATAAAGTGCATCAAGGTGGCCCAATCCTTTTTGTAGCAAAGGACAAGCCTGGACAAACTCTTATATAAGGAAAAGCGCTCCCGAGGACACATGGGAATATCGTCAAGCTAGTTTTCATCACGTTCATATGGTTCACGTTCAGTAATTTGATAATTTGACATGTGGGTGGACCGGTGCTTGGGTGTTGTTCTTACTTGAACATGCATCCCACTTATGATTAACCTCTATTGCAAGCATCCGCAACTACAACAAAAGTATTAAGGTAAACCTAACCATAGCATGAAACATATGGATCCAAATCAGCCCCTTACGAAGCAACGCATAAACTAGGATTTAAGCTTCTGTCACTCTAGCAACCCATCATCTACTTATTACTTCCCAATGCCTTCCTCTAGGCCCAAATAATGGTGAAGTGTTATGTAGTCGATGTTCATATAACACCACTAGAGGCTAGACAACATACATCTCATCAAAATATCGAATGAATACCAAATTCACATGACTACTAATAGCAAGACTTCTCCCTTGTCCTCAGGAACAAACGTAACTAATCACAAAGCATATTCATGTTCATAATCAGAGGGGTAATAATATGCATAAAGGATCTAAACATATGATCTTCCACCAATTAAACAAACTAGCATCAACTACAAGGAGTAATTAACACTACTAGCAACCTACTAGCACCAATCCCGGACTTGGAGACAAGAATTGGATACAAGAGATGAACTAGGGTTTTGAGATGAGATGGTGCTGATGAATATGTTGGTGGAGATTGCCCTCTCCCGATGAGAGGAGCGTTGGTGATGACGATGGTGATGTTTTTCCCCTCCGGGAGGGAAGTTTCCCCGGCAGAACAGCTTTGTCGGAGCTCTAGATTGGATCCGCCAAGGTTCCGCCTCGTGGCGGCAGAGTTTCATCCCGAAAGGTTGCTTCCTATTTTTTCTCGACGAAAGACTTCATATAGGAGAAGATGGTCATCGAAGAGCCACGATGGGGCCCACGAGGTAGGGGGCGCACCCTAGGGGGGGCGTCCCCACCCTCGTGAGAAGGGTGTGGGCCCCTGGTCTTCATCTTTGGCGAGAATTTTTCATTATTTATTATAAGGTATTCCATGGAGTTTCAGGATTTTTGCAGTTGTGCAGAATAGGTCTCTAATATTTGCTCCTTTTCCAGCCCAGAATTCCAGCTGCCGGCATTCTCCCTCCTTAAGTAAACCTTGTAAAATAAGAGAGAATAGCCATAAGTATTGTGACATAATGTGAAATAACAGCCCATAATGCAATAAATATCGATATAAAAGCATGATGCAAAATGGACGTATCAACTCCCCCAAGCTTAGACCTCGCTTGTCCTCAAGCGAAAGCCGATAACAATAAATATGTCCCCATGTTTAGAGGTAGAGGCGTCGATAAAAATAAAATACGGACATGAGGGCATCATGATTATTCTCATAACAGCAACAAACATAGATATTGTCATATGATTGCTTATGTTCAAGTGATGATCTATTCACAATGCAAAAGTATGAATCAGAAACCTTATTGAGAACCAACAAACTATAACCTCAGTCATTGAAGCAATTGCAATTTATCATAACATCAGAAAGAGTCTATGTCAGAGCTAAAAAGCAGGTCCACATACTGAACTATCATCTAGTCCCTCATAATTGCCAACACTCGCGCAATACTTTTGGTTACGGATTTTTAATCGGACACAGAGAAATATAGGGGCTTATAGTTTCGCCCCACAACCTTTTACCTCGAGGGTAATGTCAACAATAATAACTCGTCCCCCCTACATCCAATTATATATATATATCAGGTTATTTCCAACATGCTGGGCTTGCCAAAGGATAAAATGAAAAAGGGAGAGGTGAAGATCACCATGACTCTTGCATAAGGTAGAAGATAATAATAAAAGATAGGCCCTTCGCAGAGGGAAGGAGAGGTTGCCATGCGCTTTTATGGTTGGATGCACGAATTCTTAATGCAAAAGAATGTCACTTTATATTTCCCCTTGTGATGTGAACCTTTATTATGCAGTCCATCGCTTTTATTACTTCCACATCACAAGATCGTATAAAGCTTATTTTTCCCACACTAATCATACTTATTTAGAGCAATTTTTATTGCTTGCACCGATGACAACTTACTTAAAGGATCTTACTCAATACATAGGTAGATACTAGCACACTTGACCGTGCGTTGCAATGGGAGAGATATTTATTAGGAGAAGCAACGGGAGAGAAATGATGAGTGCTCCGAAAACAGTCTCCGCAGTGGTGGCCGGCGGAGATAGGAGCTGCGATTTCTCGTGGGTCATGTTTGGCGTACGAGATCTCCATAGTGGTGGGGTTTGTTGGCGTCTCCTATCACGGTGTAACTGGATGCATTACTAATTGCAGCACATAAATCCAAGACCCGACGATGTGCTGCTAGCTAATCGAAGAAACACGTCCTAATAACCAATGGCCAGCGTGAAGCGTCAGTTTTGAAACATTTTTTGAATTTTTTGAACTTATCATAAAAATAAGAATGAATTTGCGTATATTCTCTGAAACATGAACAATTTTTCAAATTCCAAATAGCTTTTTGAAAATTCTGAATATTTCAGAAAAATGTGAACAACATTTTAAATTGGAATATTTTTTGAAATTCACAAACATTTTCTGAAAACATGAACCTTTTATAACAACTTAAAGATTTTCTGAATTAGCGAACAATTTTTTAAATGGTAAAATGTTTGAACATTCAGAACAAATTTGAATTTTTTATTTAATAAAATTATTTTAGTTTCATAAAAATTTCATCAAAACAACAACATTTTCAAATTTGAAACATTTTTTCAAATGCAAAATTGGAAATAATGAATAATTGTGGAAAATAAAAACATTTTCTGAAAATTGGGAACATTTGTTTATATGAAAAAAAGTTAGAAAAAATAATGTCCTTGACATTTTTGAAAATAGAAATATTTTTAGAATTTGGAACATTTACCGAAAACTAAAAAAACAAATTTTGAGATTTTTTGAAAATTCAAATTTACTAAAAAAGGAAAAATGAAATTAAACTTGGAATGGGAAAAAAGTAAAAAGAAATAGGAAAGAAAAGGAGAAATGAGATGAAAAAACACAGGATGAAACAAAACTGGGCCGGCCCAGTACTGGGTGTCCTGTGCGAAGCTTTGGGTATTTGACGCTCCGTGCAGTAAATAGGGTTCTGCGAGCTGTATGGGCTGGAAAATAACGGTCTGGCTTGGCTGGGCCTCAGCGCACGGCCCAGGTACGAAATCCTGGATAATCTGTTTTTCTTTTGCACAAAAATTAGTACCACCTCGGATAAAATATATCTTTTCATCGATGAATGGATGAAAAAAATCGGAGAAACCCACCTTGCTTTATTAGTAGAGAAGTTGGTGGACTCTCATGGCAAAACTGGTTTAAGGGTATTTGGAAGCACAAGTAGTATCTCTACTTGGTGATGAGAATTTGGCTAGCATGAGGGGGAAAGGCAAGCTCAACATGTTGGATGATCCATGACAACATACTTTATCTCAGATATAAGAAAACATAACCCATTACGTTATCTTCCTTGTCCAACATCAACTCTTTAGCATGTCATATTTTGATGAGTGCTCACAATCATAAAAAATGTCAATAATAGTATATTTATATGTGAAACCTCTCTTTCCTTATTACTTCCTATTAATTGCAATGATGACCAAATCTATGTCTGCCAACTCCCAACAACTTTTAATCATCACACTCTTTCTATGTGAAGTCATTACTATCAATAAGATCAATATGAGCTTTTGTTTCTTCTTATTCTTTTTCTCTTTTCTTTTATTCACCCAAGATCATAGCCAGAAAATCAAGCCCTTGACTCAACACTAATCTTTATTATATAGCTCACGAACTCGATTACATAGAAGGATAATAAAGCAAAACTCAAAACTAGAGCATACTAAGAACTTTTATTCTACTATATCAAAATATTACCAAAAGGATCGAACTAAGAAAAACGGTAAAGATAAAAGTTGTGATTGTGATACGATACCGTGGCACCTCCCCCAAGCTTTGCAGTTGCCAAGGGGAGTGCCCATACCCATGTGATTATGTCTCCTTTGTTGGTGAAGAAGGTGGGGTTGTTGATGACGGATAGTCGCACATCGAGCGTCGGAGGTCTTCTAACTTGCGGATAATGCCCTTGAGTGTGATGATATGCTCCTTCAACAAAATATTTTCACGTGTGAGATACTTATTTTGTATACGAGCCAACTCAATCATCTTGAAAGCTTCGATTTCTGTAGGGGTAAGAAGATTATGATCCAGTTGAAGGGTGTCTTCTATTGCTGGAACTTGGTCCTCCATGGCCTTCTTGATCCCTTCATCATTGTTGATGTCCATAGGTTCTTCTCTCTTCAGCTCTATCTTCATTAGCCAAGCATCGTTGCCCTCATGGTTGGAGGAGGAGGGAGACGACATAGTGCCTGGCCTTGACAACCCTGACAGAAAACAGCTCAAAACAAAGACAGGAGATTTTTGCGTGATACGGGAGTCAAAACCTTCGGCGGAATATATAGTGAATTTTTACCGACCAAAATACGTATCGTGCAAGAAAACAGAGTCCGGAAGGCACATGAGGTGCTCACGAGGTAGGGGGCACGCCCAGGGGGTAGGGCGCGCCCTCCACCCTCGTGAGGCCCTCGTGTCCTTCCCGGACTGCTACTTAATTTTCTATTTTTCTAAATATTCCAAAACGGAGAAATATTGCCTTAAAAATTGTTTTGGAGTCGGTTTACTTACCGTACCACATACCTATTCCTTTTCAGAGTCTGAAACATTCTGGAAAGTGTCTTTTATGTACTCCTCCGGGGTTATGGTTTCAATAACATTGGTTTCTGGGATTACCTGAGATATAATGTTTGATTCTTTGACCATTTACCACCTTCGGATTTGTGCCTTCGAATTTGTTGTTTTTTATGGCACCGGAACGGTAAACCTCCTCGATAACGTAGGGACCTTCCCATTTATAGAGAAGTTTCCCTGCAAAAAATCTTAAACGAGAGTTGTATAGCAATACACAATCATCTACATTAAACTCACGCTTTTGTATCCTTTTTTCATGCCATCTTTTAACCTTTTCTTTAAACAACTTGGCATTTTCATAAGCTTGAGTTCTCCATTCATCTAGTGAGCTAATATCAAATAACCTCTTCTCACCGGCAAGTTTAAAATCATAATTTAGTTCTTTAATAGCCCAATAAGTCTTGTGTTCTAGTTAGAGAGGTAAGTGACATGCTTTTCCATAGACCATTTTATACGGAGACATACCCATAGGATTTTTATATGTAGTTCTATAGGCCCATAATGCATCATTAAGTTTCTTGGACCAATTCTTTCTAGACCTATTGATAGTCTTTTGCAAAATTAATTTGAGTTCTCTATTACTCAATTCTACTTGACCACTAGATTGTGGATGATATGGAGATGCAATTCTATGATTGACGTCATATTTAGCAAGCATTTTACGGAAAGCACCATGAATAAAATGTGAACCACCATCAGTCATTAAATATCTAGGGACTCCAAACCTCGGAAAAATAACTTATTTAAGCATTTTAATATAAGTGTTATGATCAGCACTACTAGTTGGAATAGCTTCTACCCAGTTAGTAATGTAATCATCAGCAACTAAAATATGTGTATATCCATTAGAGGCAAGAAAAGGTCCCATATAATCAAAGCCCCAAACATCAAACGGTTCAATAACAAGTGAATAATTCATAGGCATTTCTTGATATCTACTAATGTTTCCAATTCATTGACATTCATCACAAGATAGGACAAACTTATGGGCATCCTTGAAGAGAGTAGGCCAATAAAAACTAGATTGCAATACCTTATGTGTAGTTCTATCACCAGCATGGTGTCCTCCATAAGTTTTGGAGTGGCACTTGCGTAGGATCTGTTCTTGTTCATGCTCAGGTACACAACGTCTAATAACACCATCTACTCCTTCTTTATAAAGATGTGGGTCATCCCAAAAGTAATGTCTAAAATCATAGAAGAACCTTTTGTTTTGTTGGTATGTGAAGCTAGGTGGTATAAATTTAGCAACTATGTAATTACAATAATCAGCATACCAAGGAGTACTACGAGAAGTACTTATGACATTTAATTGTTCATCAGGAAAGCTATCATCAATAGGTAGTGGGTCATCAAGAACATTCTCTAACCTAGATAAGTTGTCTGCAACGGGGTTCTCAGCTCCTTTTCTATCAACAATATGCAAATCAAATTCTTGTAGCAAGGGAACCCATCTAATAAGTCTAGGTTTAGCATCTTTCTTCTCCATAAGATATTTAATAGCAGCATGATCAGTGTGGATAGTTACTTTAGAATCAACAATAGAAGGTCTGAACTTATCACTAGCAAATACAACTGCTAAAAGTTCTTTTTCACTAGTAGCATAATTTCTTTGAGCATTGTCTACGGTCTTACTAGCATAATGGATAACATTTAATTTTTTATCAACTCTTTGCCCTAGAACAACACCTACAACATAATCGCTAGCATCACACATAATTTCAAAGGGTAAATTCCAATCAGGTGGCTGAACAATAGGTGCAGAGACTAATGCTTTCTTAAGTATTACAAATGCTTCTACACAATCATCATCAAAGACAAATGGTATATCTTTTTGTAATAAATTAGTCAGAGGCCGAGAAATTTTTGAGAAGTCCTTAATGAACCTCCTATAAAATCCGGCGTGACCAAGGAAACTTCTTATACCTTTGATGTCCTTGGGACATGGCATCTTTTCAATAGCATCAACCTTGGCTTTATCAACTTCAATACCTCTTTCAGAAACTTTATGCCCCAAGACAATACCCTCATTAACCATAAAGTGGCACTTTTCCCAATTCAAGACAAGATTAGTTTCTTCACATCTCTGCAAAACTCGATCAAGATTGCTCAAGCAAACATCAAAATAAGATCCATAGACGGAAAAGTCGTCCATGAAAACCTCACAAATCTTTTCACAAAAGTCAGAGAATATAGCCATCATGCATCTTTGAAAGGTAGCAGGTGCATTACATAAACTAAAAGGCATACGTCTATAAGCAAAAGTACCAAAAGGGCATGTAAAAGTAGTCTTTGATTGATCTTTAGCCGACACAGGTATTTGAGAGAAACCAGAATAACCATCTAGAAAGCAGTAATGTGTATGTTTGCATAATCTTTCTAGGATTTGATCAATAAAAGGTAAGGGGTAATGATCTTTCTTAGTAGCCTTATTTAATTTGCGGAAATCAATTACCATCCTATAACCTGTAATAATTATTTGTGGAATCAATTCATCTTTATCATTAGGAACAACAGTAATACCTCCCTTCTTAGGGACACAATGAACACGACTTACCCACTGACTATCAGCAACGGGATAAATTATACCTGCCTCCAGAAGCTTTAGTATTTCTTTTCTTACTACTTCTTTCATTTTAGGATTCAGACGTCGTTGAGGATCACAAACTAGTTTGGCATCTGCTTCCAAATTTATTTTATGTTGACATAGAGTGGGACTAATGCCCTTAAGATCATCAAGAGTATATCCAATAGCAGCACGGTGCATCTTTAGAGTTTTCAATAATCTTTCTTCTTCATGCTCTGAAAGGTTAGCACTAATAATAACATGATATATCTTCTTTTCATCAAGATAAGCATATTTAAGATTATCAGGCAATGGTTTAAGCTCAAACACGGGATCACCCTTAGGTGGAGGGGGGTCCCCTAGGATTTCAACAGGCAAATTGTGTTTCAGAATAGGTTCCTGTTTAAAGAATACTTCATCTATTTCCCTTCTTTCATTCATAAACATATCATTCTCATGGTCTAGCAAATATTGTTCTAAAGGATCACTAGGAGGTACGGCAATAGAAGCAAGACCAATAATTTCATCCTTACTAGGCAATTCCTCTTCACGGTGTTGTTTACTAAATTTAGAGAAATTAAACTCATGAGTCATATCATCCAATCCAATACTAACTACATTCTTTTTGCAGTCTATCTTAGCATTAACAATGTTCAAGAAGGGTCTACCAAATATAATGGGACAAAAGCTATCTTGTGGGGAACTAAGAACAAGAAAATCAGCAAGATATTTAGTTTCCCCGCACAAGACTTCAACATCTCTAACAGTTCGCACTGCTGAAATAGTATCTCTATTAGCAAGTTTAATTGTGACATCAATATCTTCTAACTCAACAGGTGCAATTTCATGCTTGATTTCTTTATACAAGTCATAAGGTATAACACTAGCACTAGCACCCATATCACATAAGACATGATAACAATGTTCTCCTATTTTAACAGAAATAACAGGCATGCCTACCACATGTCTATTTCTATCCTTAGCACAAGGTTTAGCAATTCTAGCAGTTTCACCACAGAACTGAATAACATGCCCATCAATATTATCAGACAAGAGCTCTTTAACAATAGCAACATTAGGTTCAACTTTAACTTGTTCAGGAGGTGTATATGTTTTAATATTGCTTTTACCAACCACAATTGAAGCTTTAGCATGATCCTTTATCCTAACAGGGAAAGGTGGTTTCTCAACATAACAAGTAGGAACAATAGGATCATTATAAGTAATAGTATTTTCTTCAACTTTAATAGGTGCAACTACTTTTACTTCTATGGGAGGATGATATTTAAACCACTTCGCCTTAGGGAGATCAACATAAGTAGCAAAAGATTCACAGAAAGAAGCTACTATCTCAGAATCAAGTCCATATTTAGTGCTAAACTTATGGAAAATATCAGTATCCATAAAAGATTTAACACAATCAAACTTAGGTGTCATACCCGACTCCTTACCCTTGTCGAGGTCCCAATCTTCAGAGTTGCGTTTAATTCTATCCAATAAATCCCATCTAAATCCAATAGTCTTCATCATAAAAGAACCAGCACAAGAAGTCTCGAGCATGGTGCAATTATTTTCAGAAAGCCGAGCATAAATTTTTTGAAGAATTGTTTCTTCAGGGAGTCCGGGATTAGCGGGTCTCTGGACAGCCGGAGTCTATCCTTCGGCCGGACTATTGGACTATGAAGATACTAAATTGAAGACTTCATCTCGTGTCTGGATGGGACTCTACTTGGCGTGGAAGGCAAGCTAGGCAGTACAGATATGGATAACTCCTCCTTTGTAACCGACCTTGTGTAACCCTAACCCTCTCCGGTGTCTATATAAAACGGAGGGCTTTAGTCCGTAGGACACAATAACATACAATCATACCATAGGCTAGCTTCTAGGGTTTAGCCTCTCCGATCTCGTGGTAGATCAACTCTTGTAATACTCATATCATCAACAATAAATCAAGCATGACGTAGGGTTTTACCTCCATCAAGAGGGCCCGAACTTGGGTAAAACATCATGTCCCCTGCCTCCTGTTACCATCCACCTTAGACGCACAGTTCGGGACCCCCTACCCGAGATCCGCCGGTTTTGACACCGACATTGGTGCTTTCATTGAGAGTTCCTCTGTGTCGTCGCCGTTAGGCTTGATAGCTCCTACGATCATCGATAGCGATGCAGTCCAGGGTGAGACTTTTCTCCCCAGACAGATCTTTGTGTTCGGCGGCTTTGCACTGCGGGCCAACTCGCTTGGCCATCTGGAGCAGATCGAAAGTTACGCCCCTGGCCATCAGGTCAGGTTTGAATGCTTAAACTACATGGCCGATATCCACGGAGACTTGATCTTCGACGGGTTCAAGCCTCTGCCTTGTGCGCCACGCGGTCACGATGAGTATGATTTAGCTCTACCATCAGACAGTGTTCAGGAGATCGCACTGGCAGCTGCTCCGACCCTCAATTTGGAGCCAGTTGCACCATCCATGGACGGGTGGATGGACCCCGCCATGGAGGCCTTACCCTCAGCGGCGATCGAGTCGAACATCGACCTTACCTTGCACGAGAGCCGTGTTGTCAAACTGTCAGATCCTTCTCTGGCCACGGACTCCGAACTGCTTGCGCCCGTTCCAAGCGAATCCGATTGGGCGCCGATCATGGAGTTTACCTCCGCGAATATTTTTCAGCACTCTCCCTTTGGCGACATACTGAACTCATTAAGGTCTCTCTCTTTGTCAGGAGGATCCTAGCCGAACTATGTCCGGCAGGATTGGGATGCGGATGACGAAAAAATTCGCTACCCACCCACCACCCACTTAGTAGCCACTATTGACGACTTAACCGACATGCTCGACTTCGACTCCGAAGACATCGACGGTATGGACGACGATGCGGGAGACGAAGAGGAACCACTGCCCACAGGGCACTGGACAGCCACCTCATTGTACTATATATACATGGTGGACACACAGAAAGAAGGCAATGGCGACGAGACAGCGGGGGATGACCCCTCCAAGAAGCAACCCAAGCGCCGACGTCAGTGGCGCCGCTCTAAGTCCCGCCAAAGAAAAAGTGGTGATACCGACACAGGAGATAATAGCACTCCAGATAGTGCCGAAGATGGCAATAATCCCCTCCAGCACGATTTAGGGCAGGAGGATGGAGAGGCCAGCCCTCCTGAGAGAGCGGCAGATGAGGGAGGATGATAATTACATGCCTCCCTCCGAAGATGAGGCAAGCCTCGACGATAACGAATTCGTCGTGCTAGAGGATCCCGTCGAACAAGAGCGCTTCAAGCACCAGCTTATAGCCACGACAAATAGCCTTAAGAAAAAGCAGCAGTAGCTTCAAGCTGATCAAGATCTGCTAGCTGACAGATGGACTGAAGTCCTCGCGGCCAAGGAATATAAACTCGAACGCCCCTCCAAGAGTTACCCAAAACGCAGGTTGCTACCCCGACTGGAGGAAGAAGCGTATGACGCGGCTGATCGGCCACCTCGTGGCTGCGATATAGAGGCATTCCAGCCAAAAGCTCAGCCTGCACCCTGATGGCATTCAAATAAAAAGGCATGGGGAAATATGCCAGACCTGCAATACGTATTGGAGGACAAAGCAAAACATGCAAGATCGATCTACAGATCACGAGGGCGCGCCACTACATGAGACAATAATCGTCACGCCGGATACAACAAAAGTAAATCCGATCGGGCCGAGCACAGCGGGCAAGACTGATTGGAGCTGCGTCGCGATATAGCCCAGTACAGAGGCACCGCACACCCCTTATGCTTCACAGACGAAGTAATGGATCATCAAATCCCAGAGTGTTTCAAACCCGTAAATATGGAATCATACGATGGCACAACAGATCATGCGGTATGGATCGAGGATTTCCTCCTGCATATCCACATGGCACACGGTGATGATCTACACGCCATTAAATACCTCCCACTCAAACTCAAAGGACTAGCTCGGCATTGGCTCAATAGCTTGCCAGCAGAGTCCATTGGTTGTTGGGAGGATCTGGAAGCCGCATTCCTCGACAACTTTCAGGGCACTTATGTGCGACCACCAGATGCCGATGACTTGAGCCACATAATTCAGCAGCCAGAGGAATCGGCCAGGCAATTCTGGACATGGTTCCTAACAAAGAAAAATCAAATCATCGACTGTCTGGATGCAGAGGCTCTAGCAACTTTCAAGCACAACATCCACAACGAGTGGCTAGCCCGGCACCTTGGTCAGGAAAAGCCAAAATCTATGGCAGCCCTCACGACACTCATGACCCGCTTTTGTGCGGGAGAAGACAGCTGGCTGGCTCGCAGTAACAACATATCAAAGAACCATGGTACTTCGGATACCAAGGACAGCAGTAGCAGGTCACGTTGCAACAAACATAAGCGCCACATTAATAGTGACAATACTGAGGATACGGCAGTCAATGCCGGATTCAAAGGCTCTAAATCCGGTCAGCAGAAAAAGCCATTCAAAATAAGCACTCCGGTCCCGTCCAGTTTGGACCGCATACTTGATCGCTCGTGTCAAATACACGGCACCCCCGACAAGCCAGCCAACCACACCAACAGGGATTGTTGGGTATCAAGCAGGCCGGCAAGTTAATTGCCGAAAACAAAGATAAGGGGCCACAAAGCGATGACGAGGAGGAGCCCCGGCAGCCGAATACCGGAGGACAGAAGAGGTTCCCCCCCCCCACAAGTACGGACGGTGAACATGATATACGCAACCCACATCCCCAAGAGGGAGCGGAAGCGTGCGCTCAGGGACGTATATGCGTTGGAGCCAGTCGCCCCAAAGTTCAACCCATGGTCCTCCTGTCCGATCACCTTCGATCGCAGGGACCACCCCACTAGTATCCATCATGGAGGATTCACCGCACTGGTCTTAGACCCAATTATTGACGGATTTCACCTCACCCGAGTCCTTATGGATGGCGGCAGCAGCCTGAACCTGCTTTACCAGGACATGGTGCGCAAAATGGGTATAGACCCCTCAAGGATCAAACCCACAAAAACGACCTTTAAAGGCGTCATACCAGGTGTAGAGGCCCATTGCACAGGCTCAGTCACACTGGAAGTGGTCTTCGGATCCCCAGATAACTTTCGAAGCGAAGAGTTAATCTTCGATATAGCCCCGTTCTGCAGTGGTTATCATGCACTTCTTGGGCGAACCGCATTTGCGAGATTCAATGCAGTGCCGCATTATGCATACCTCAAGCTCAAGACGCCAGGACCTTAGGGGGTCATTACAGTTAATGGAAACACAGAGCGCTCTCTCCGAACGGAGGAGGACACTGCAGCCCTCGCAGCAGAAGCGCAAAGCAGCCTCTTAAGGCAATCCACTAGTTCGGCATTTAAGGACCCGGACACCTTCAAGCGCGCCCGGAGTAATCGACAACAGGACCGCCTGGCACGTTCCGAGCTCGCATAGCAATGCGGCCCCCACCCCGGTCCCAGCCAAACGACGAAACCCGTGACACGCATACATAATTACGCATTAAAAATACCATGGGCACAGGCGGGGAAGGGGGCATGACTACAACACGCCCCAAGATGTGGCTTAAACCGCACTAGGGGCTCCGCGCTTTGTTATTTTTCTCTCTTTTAGGACATTAATCTCTGGAAACCTTGTCCGGCAGCATGATTGCCGAACACATGATGCAGCAACCAAGGAGGCAGCAAGCTACATCACACCACGGAACTCCTAGGTGGATTACGAAAATGAGTGAAATACTTGCTTTAATATTATTCCTCAGTTTGCCCTTTGATAGTCCTACTTTTTGCTTATCGCACTACCTGTATCATTCTACTCTAACGCATGTTTTTTAATAAACAATGCATTGCATTAAGGCTATCATTGCATTCTTCCTTTTATATATATATATGTTCATTCACGACATCCAGCACCCGTACACTCTGGTACGGCCAATACGCTAGGGGCTTAAGCATACCCCACATTACAGCGTGAGAAGTCCGGACAGTTTCAACAGTGCGGCACCCCGAACTTATAGCATTATATGCATCAGCTCCAAATCATGTCTTGGGTCAATAGTTGGGGTTGCCCGGCTCTCATGTTTTGGTACCTTACGTTCCGCTATATTGGCTAAGGTAGCATTGGGAGAACTACTGCGATTGTGCCCCGGTTCTGCTGGGCTAAGCACCTCAGTAGAGAAAGCTAAAACTGACTGTCATGATAAGGCGAGAGACTGGTCGCTGTTCGAGAGGTTTTCAAGTCCTTAAAGACTTATGCCGCTTAGAGCGAAGAGTCGGCCTTGTCCGGCTTAAGGCGTGTATCGCGCCCCAGATTCGGCCTTCCGAATACTAGGGGCTTCGCCGAAATTTAAAATTATAGAGTTCTATGGCTAAGTGAGAGTGATAACGCATTATAGTCCGATTACCTTGTTCGTTGTGCTGAGCACCTCCCTTAAAGGACCCAAAAATGGGAACAAGAGTGCTCAAGTTTATCCCGAACACCCCATCACTCGTGGCATGGGGGCAGAAGCCGACGATTAGCCATCTCCCAGATTTGATAAACAGCCGAACAGAAGGTAATATTTTAAATTCAAACAAGCATTGCATAGTGCATATGAACAAGTTTTCATGCATACATGATTACACGAGCGGGTTTACTCAAATATTGTATCTTTGGTACACTCGTCCGCTAGGAGACGGGCACCCTTCAGGACACCCTCATAGTACATCTCGGGGTGGCGATGCTCCTTGCCCTCCGGCGGCCCTTCCTTGATCAGCTTCACGGCGTCTAGCTTGGCCCATTGCACCTTCACACGGGCGAAAGCCCGGCGTGCACCTTCGATGCAGACGAACCGCTTGACGATTTCCAGCCGTGGGCAGGCATCCACAAGCCGCCTCACCAGGCCGAAGTAGCTGTTCGGAAGGGCGTCGCCAGGCCACAGCCGGACTATAAAACCCTTCATGGCCTATTCGGCCTCCTTGTGTAGCTCGACCAGCTGCTTTAGCTGGTCGCTCATAGGCACCGGGTGTTCGGTCCCAGTATATTGGGCCCAGAACAACTTCTCCGTTGAGCTTCCCTCCTCGGCCTGGTAAAACATTGCGGCATCCGACACACTGCGGGGCAAATCTGCGAATGCTCCTAGAGAGCTCCAGATTTGGGTAAGTAACAAGTAATTTACTTTCACATGCTTGCTTTGCATATAGAATGCCTTACCCGCTGCTATCTTCTTCATCGCATCAATTTGCTGGAGGACCTTTTGGGCTTCGGCCTTGGCATTCTTTGCGCTCTCGAGGGCCACGGCAAGCTCGGACTCTCGCGTCTTCAAGTCAAGCTCCAACGCCTCGTGCTTTATCACGAGAGCTTGGAGCTCTTGCTGCACCTCGCCCACCCGAGCCTCCTGCCTTTCCCGCTCGGTGTGCTCCTTGGCCGCTCTGTTTTTGGCCTCGGATAGCGCTTGCTTCAGGGTCGCCCCCTCGGTCGTGGCCCCTGGCAAATTTACGATGATCCTATCATTTTGCAATCGCATTCTTTTTATGCATATCCATAGACTAGGTACTACTTACGTTTGTTCTCCTTGAGCTGCCTCTTGGCAAGGCCGAGCTCGTCCTTGGACCCTTTAAGATCCTGCTTCAGTGCGGCGACCTCTGTAGTCAGTGCGGCAGATGCCAACAGCGAAGCCTGCATACGCATATTGACATACTTATATTAGACTCCTGCGATATTGTTTGATCCTCTATTCGGATTTTCTTCGTGAACACCGAACAGAGCATCAAGGGCTACTGTCTATGCGGTAATACTTTTCCCATCTTTCAAGAACTTACCTCAAAGCCTGTTAGAAGGCTGGCACAGGCTTCAGTCAGTCCGCTCTTGGCGGGCCGAACCTTCTGGACCACCGCACTCATAATAGTGCGGTGCTCCTCGTCGATGGAAGCACTGTGAAGCACTCCCAGCAGATTGACCGATGCCTCTAGATGGACAGAGGTCCCCGGCATAGGTGTCTGGCCCCTCATGGAAGGAGGCCACCTGCCCGAGTCCGGAACTACTGGAGCCCTCGGGGGCCTTGTTCGGCTGAGGGTCGAGCTCGGAGCCCTCGGGGGCCTTGTTCCCTCTACTCCCGGAGTCCGGAAGGTCGCCTTGAGGCGCCTCTGGGACTGTCTCCCCTCGACCCGGTGCCTCTTGAGACAACACCTCGGCGTTGTCCGTAGGGCAAGGGGAGGTGGCGGTCGGAAGTGGATCGCTATCCATATCCGACGAGTCCAGGGAGCCGTCCGACGAGGATACATTGATGCGGGCTCGGGACGGTCTGCATAATCACGATTCAGCGTTAGGAGAAGCAGTGCGACAAAGGAATGCTATGAGTTACTCTGGTATCCGAATACTTATGACTTCGCCAGGAGCTTGGCCCTGGGCAACCACCCGTCTTTGCCTTCGGCGGCGGTCGTGGAACTGTTTGGAAGGAGAGTCCTTCCCTTCTTGGACCCTTCGCCCCCCCCCCAGTTGGGGCGGTCTTCCTTTTCTTGTCTCCCCCGACTGGAGGGGGAGCATATTCATCTTCCTCCTTGTCTTCGTGGGAGGAGTGCGCCGAGGAGTCCTCAGACGATGAGTCCGATTTCACCTGGCGCCGGGAACTCTTTTGGGTTCCCTTGGCCTTCTTGGTCTTCTCCGGCACCTTGTAAGGAGTCGGAGTCAACATCTCCGTCAGGAGAGCGTCTGCTGGGCCTTCGGGCAAAGGAGCCGGACAGTCGATCTGTCCGGCCGTCTCCTGCCAGTCCTATCAAAGATACGGGAGCTTAGATCCCGCATAGAGTCAAACTATGAAAAACAAGTATCCTGTAAGAGGTAAAACAACTTACCGCGCTGGCTTGGCGCTTCGCGCAGAACCCACGATCCTCGGTAGTGGGAGGGGGAACCTCGGCGCCCTTGAATAGCACCTTCCGGGCATCCTCGTGTGTTGTGTCGAAGAGCCTGTTCAGAGTTTGGTGCTGGGCGGGGTCGAACTCCCACAAGTTGAAAGCCCGTTGTTGACACGGGAGGATCTGACGGATGAGCATGACCTGGACTACGCTGACGAGTTTGAGCTTCTTGCTCACCATGTTTTGGATACATGTTTGGAGTCCGGTCAGCTCTCCCGAACTACCCCAGGACAGGCCTTTCTCTTGCCAGGAGGTGAGCCGCGTGGGGATGCCAGATCGGAACTCGGGGGCCGCTGCCCAATGCAGGGTCACGCGGCTCGGTGATGTAGAACCACCCCGATTGCCAACCCTTTATGGTCTCCATGAAGGAGCCCTCGAGCCATGTGGCGTTGGGAATCTTGCCCACCATGGCGCCTCCGCACTCCGCCTGGCGGCCGCTCACAACCTCCGGCTTGAAATTGAAGGTCTTCAGCCATAAGCCGAAGTGGGGCTTGATGCGGAGGAAGGCCTCACGCACGATGATAAACGCCGAGATGTTGAGGATGAAGTTCGGGGCCATATCGTGGAAATCCAGGCCGTAGTAGAACATGAGCCCCCAGACTAATGGGTGGAGAGGGAATCCCAGTCCACGGAGGAAATGGGTAAGGAACACTACCCTCTCGTGGGGCCTGGGGGTGGGGACGAGCTGCCCCTCATCTGGGAGCCGGTGCGCGATGTCGTCGGGCAGGTATCCGGCTCTCCTCAACTTCTTGATGTGTCCCTCCGTGACGGAGGATACCGTCCACCTTCCTCCCGCTCCGGACATGGTTGGAGAAGGTTGAGGTTTGAAATGCAGACTTGGGCGCTGGAGCTCGAGTGTGCAAAAATGGATGAGCAAAGGAGGAAGAAGGCGTGGATGAAAAGGTGAATCCTTGTCCCTTTATATGGGCGGACGAAACTATGCGTCCCCACCAGCCTGGTAAAACTCGCTTATCCCCCAAGTGCCGTAATAAATGGCACGGTTGGGTTACCCACGCCCGTATTGATGAGAATCCCGTAATAAGGGGAACACGATCTCTGCTTTGACAAGACGTGTCAAGAAACTGCCTCGCGTTGTGTGCGGGGCTAGTTAAAGGAAATGGTTCGAATAATTACCGGGCCATGGCATAATGTCATGTTGCCAAAACGTGTCAGCATATTAGATTTGTGGAAATATTATTCTCTCTACGGTGGTATGTGGAAATTATTTTGCAGGGTCGGACACTATCCTTGTATTCAAATTCTTCAGTGATGTATTCGGAGGAGGAACCCACCTTACAATGCCAAAGACAATACTGCACGCTGGACTCATCATCATTGAAGCCTGGTTCAGGGGCTACTGAGGGAGTCCGGGATTAGGGGGTTTCCGGACAGCCAGACTCTATCCTTCGGCCGGACTATTGGACTATGAAGATACTAAATTGAAGACTTTGTCTCGTGTCCGGATGGGACTCTACTTTGCGTGGAAGGCAAGCTAGGCAGTACGGATATGGATATCTCCTCCTTTGTAACCGACCTTGTGTAACCCTAACCCTCTCCGGTGTCTATATAAACCGGAGGGTTTTAGTCCATAGGACACAATAACATACAATCATACCATAGGCTAGCTTCTAGGGTTTAGCCTCTCCGATCTCGTGGTAGATCAGCTCTTGTAATACTCATATGATCAAGAATAAATCAAGCAGGACGTAGGGTTTTACCTCCATCAAGAGGGCCCGAACCTGGGTAAAACATCGTGTCCCCTGCCTCCTGTTACCATCCGCCTTAGACGCATAGTTCGGGACCCCCTACCCGAGATCCACCGGTTTTGACACCGAGATTTCTCTTGGAAGCTCATGATTGGGGCATGAATATAACATTGATGTAAGCCTCCCCCAAGCTTTAGAGATGCTTTCTCCTTCACGAGGCCAAAAATTATATATATAATTGCGATCACGATGAACAAGATGCATAGGGTAATACTTTTGATGAAATTCCAATTTCAATCTTCTATAGTTCCATGATCTTGTATCATCACATAGCCTATACCATACCAATGCGTCTCCCTTCAAAGATAAAGGGAAGACCTTCTTCTTAGCAACATCATCGGGTATACCTGCAAGCTTAAATAATCCACAAACTTCATCCACATATATCAGGTGTTCATCAGGATGCTTTGTTCCATCTCCTGTAAAAGGATTAGCTAGCAGTTTTTTATCATACCCGAAGGATACTCATAAGGAATTTCATTTTCATATTCATTTTCAATAGGTTCAGTAGGTTGAGGAGCAACTCTTTGCTCTACTGGTCGGGGTGAAGATACCCCGAACAAGCCCCTCAGAGGATTACTTTCCATAGTAACAAGTGATAGTAAATTTCAGCACACTATATAAATTTTTCCTTACCAAATTCCACCTACCAAAGGCGCTTCACTCCCCGGCAACGGCGCCAGAAAAGAGTCTTGATGACCCACAAGTATAGGGATCTATCATAGTCCTTTTGATAAGTAAGAGTATCAAACCCAACGAGGAGCAGAAGGAAATGATAAACGGTTTTCAGCAAGCTATTCTCTGCAAGTACTGAAATAAGTGGTAACAGATAGTTTTGTGATGAGATAGTTTGTAACGAGCACCAAGTAACAAAAGTAAATAAAGTGCAGAAAGGTGGCCCAATCCTTTTTGTAGCAAAGGACAAGCCTGGAAAAACTCTTATATAAGGAAAAGCGCTCCCGAGGACACATGGGAATATCGTCAAGCTAGTTTTCATCACGTTCATATGATTCGCGTTTAGTACTTTGATAATTTGACATGTGGGTGGACCGGTGCTTGGGTGCTGTTCTTACTTGAACAAGCATCCCACTTATCATTAACCTCTATTGCAAGCATCCACAACTAGAACAAAAGTATTAACGTAAACCTAACCATAGCATGAAACATATGGATCCAAATCAGCCCCTTACGAAGCAACGCATAAACTAGGGTTTAAGCTTCTGTCACTCTAGCAACCCATCATCTACTTATTACTTCCCAATGCCTTCCTCTAGGCCCAAATAATGGTGAAGTGTTATATAGTCGACGTTCACATAACACCACTAGAGGCTAGACAACATACATCTGATCAAAATATCGAACGAATACCAAATTCACATGACTACTAATAGCAAGACTTCTCCCTTATCCTCAGGAACAAACTTAACTACTCACAAAGCATATTCATGTTCATAATCAGAGGGGTAATAATATGCATAAAGGATCTGAACATATGATCTTCCACCAATTAAACCAACTAGCATCAACTACAAGGAGTAATTAACACTACTAGCAACCTACTAGTACCAATCCCGGACTTGGAGACAAGAATTGGATACAAGAGATGAAGTAGGGTTTTGAGATGAGATGGTGCTGATGAAGATGTTGATGGAGATTGCCCTCTGCCGATGAGAGGAGGGTTGGTGATGACGATGGCGATGATTTCCCCCTCCGGGAGGGAAGTTTCCCCAGCAAAACAGCTCTGCCGGAGCTCTAGATTGGATCCGCCAAGGTTCCGCCTCGTGGCGCGGAGTTTCATCACGAAAGGTTGCTTCCTATTTTTTTCTCGACGAAAGACTTCATATAGGAGAAGATCGTCATCGGAGAGCCACCAGGGGGCCCACGAGGTAGGGGGGCGCACCCTAGGGGGGGCGCCCCCCACCCTCATGAGAAGGGTTTGGGCCCCCTGGTCTTCATCTTTGGCGAGGATTTTTCATTTTTTATTATAAGGTATTCCGTGGAGTTTCAGGACTTTTGGAGTTGTGCAGAATAGGTCTCTAATATTTTCTCCTTTCCCAGCCCAGAATTCCCGCTGCCGGCATTCTCCCTCCTTATGTAAACCTTGTAAAATAAGAGAGAATAGCCATAAGTATTATGACATAATGTGAAATAAGAGCCCATAATGCAATAAATATTTATATAAAAGCATGATGCAACATGGATGTATCAGGCACAAATTCTTTGCCTTCGGTTCGTGGTATGGTAGAACTCAAACAGCTGGAGTTTTTCGAATTCAGGGGATGTTAGCCAGGCGTCCACCATGCATGGTATGGACAGCAGGTAGCGTGTCGGGATGCAGAGGCGTTGAATAGAGCCCTGATGGGAGGAGATGATGGCTCGGAGAAGTTTAAAATCATGAACGACGGATAGCTGGCGATAGTCGATATTAAGGGTCGTGGCGCACCATAGAGGGCGCCACCGTGTTGAGAGGACTTGGGTGCGGTAGCAATCCTTAGTGGGAGAAGCGAGATGATCTCCCCAAGGATGGTGTCCGGGAGATCGCTGATGTGGTCCACTTGAGATTCTATGGGTTCCGCAGATCCGAGGGATGGGGGATCGCCGCTTCTCCCCGTGCTGCTTAGTGCGAGATCTACAACCGGCATCGTTGCTGGCGAGAGCCTCATCTTCTTGGAGCTGGGGCCAGCCGGCTCCATTTTCCTTGTGGGCGTCGCATCGAGCTCATGGGTTTGAGCAGAGCAGCCAAAGACGAGCCTACTGGCAGTGTGAGTGGGGAAGAAGGAGGGCTAGTATTTTTGTAGGAGCGAGGAAGAAGGGGAACGAGTGTTTTCTGTATGAGCGAGGAAGAAGGGGACCATGTGTTTTCTATACGAGTGAGGAAGAAGGTGAGCGGGGGTTTTCTATACATGTGAGGAAGAAGGGGAGCGCGGGGAATTGGGGGGCGACGGGAGGAGAGAGTCCAGCAGGATGCATGATTTTTCAGGAGTGCCCCAATTCAAGAAATATTGGTTTTTCTCACAGAAAAACTAATGGGCTTTGAGATGGATTGGCTTTTCTATCGGCCTGGTCGGTTGCCGTCGTGTTTCTCATCCTGGACGGTCTTAACACTAGAGACAGCCCATAAGAGACACTCTCCAGCTCTCCCAGCTTATTGCCCATTCGAAAGAAAAATGAGATGCCCTCCAACTTATCGCTCCTCATAGGTAACCTTTTTCAACTTTAAAAAAAGTATGGCTCCTTCTTGAGGCCGCTTGCCATCCACCAAATTAGAGGATGCGGTATGATATGTCTCCAATGTATCTATAATTTTTGATTGTTCCATGCTATTATATTATCTGTTTTGGATGTTTTATATGCATTAATATGCTATTTTATATTATTTTTGGGACTAACCTTGTGGTGTGTTTGTCTTGGACCAAAAGACACCCAGGAGACTTGGAGATCAAGTCAGAAGAGCCACGAGGCGGCCACAAGGGTGGAGGGCGCACCCAGGGGGATAGGGCGCGCCCCCTACCTTGTGGGACCCTTGGTGACCCCCTGACCTAGCTCTTCCTCCTATATATTGACATATATTCCCAAACCACCAGAAGCATCCACGAAAACACTTTTCCACCACCGCAAGCTTCTGTTTCCGTGAGATCCCATCTTGGGGACTTTTCCGGCACCCTACCAGAGGGGGATTCGATCACGAAGGGCATCTACATCAATTCTATTGCCCTTCCGATGAAGTGTGAGTAGTTTACCTCAGACCTACGGGTCCATAGCTAGTAGCTAATTGGCTTCTTCTCTCTCTTTGATTCTCAATACCATGTTCTCCTCGATGTTCTTGGAGATCTATCCGATGTAATCTTCTTCTGTGGTGTGTTTGTCGAGATCTGATGAATTGTGGATTTATGATTAGATTATCTATGAATATTATTTGAATCTTCTCTGAATTCTTATATGCATGATTTGATATCTTTGTAATTCTCTTCGAACTATCAGTTTAGTTTGGCCAACTAGATTGGTTTTTCTTGCGATGGGAGAAATGCTTAGCTTTGGGTTCAATCTTGCGGTGTCCTCACCCAATGACAAAGTAGGGGTAGCGAGGCACGTAATGTATTGTTGCCATCGAGGATAAAAAGATGGGGTTTACATCATATTGCTTGAGTTTATTCCTCTACATCATGTCATCTTACTTAAAGTGTTACTCTGTTCTTCATGAACTTAATACTCTAGATGCAGGTAGGAGTCAGTCAATGTGTGGAGTAATAGTAGTAGATGCAGGCAGGAGCTGGTCTACTTGACACGGACGTGATGCCTATATTACATAATCATTGCCTTGGATATCGTCATAACTTTGCGCTTTTCTATCAATTGCTCAATAGTAATATGTTCACCACCGTATTATTTGCCTTCAAGAGAGAAGCCTCTAGTGAAACTTATGCCCCCCGGGTCTATTTTCTATCATACTAGTTTCCGATCTTCTATTTTCCATCATATTAGTTTCCGATCTACTATTTTGCAATGTTTACTTTCAGATCTATACAACAAAAAACCTAAAAATATTTTATATTTTGTTTAGTTCACTACTGCAGGATGCTGCTAATGCAACACTACGATCAGAGACCCTTTGACGAAACTATGTGCGATGCATTAATCGCAAACGGTGGTGTAAAAAACCCGTCAAAAAAGGTGCAAAACGTTTGCGATGGCGGAGCCATCAAACACGGTTCATATTTTAGTTGCGTGTGCGATGTAGGGCACACGGTTAATCCATTTGAACTGTTTGCGATGAGGCAGAACAACAGAAACGGGCAGCCATATCAATGTGTGTGCGATATATGGCATACGGTTCACTCGGACGAACTGTTTTCGATTAGGGAACACAACAGAAACGGTTCAACTTAACAACATGTGTGTGATATGCGGCATACAGTTCACATGGATGAACTATTTGAGATGAGCCAAAAGAACACAAACGAGTCATGTAAACAAGATGTATGTGATACGTGGCAAACAACCGACTCAGGATGATGATCACAACTTAGTGCAGTGCCTCATGCTAGCTTGCATGAGTCCAGGGCTTCAAAAACGTTTTGAATTCCACAGACCCCGTGATATGATCCGGGAATTGGATGCTCTATACAAGGAAACCGCAAAGTCTAAACGATTTGATATCATGAAGGCTTTGATGGAATGCAAGATGGCTGAGGGTAGTTCAGTTGGCGAACACAAGGTCAATGATTGGCTATTCTGAAAGGCTTAAAGCCCTCGATTTTCCACATCCACCTGCCCATATGATGGACATGTTGCTTTCTTCACCCCCCCGTCTTATGATGGTTTTGTCATGAAATACAACATGACAGGGATGGAGAAGACACCGGAAGAGATGCTCGCCATGCTGAAAACTATAGAAGGAGGACTGCGGAAAAATCGCAAGCAAGTGTTGCTTGTGAATAAAACTGCCAGTTTAAAAAACAAAGGCAAGCCAATGAAGGGCAAGGGCACCGGTAAGACCGGTCTCAAAGCAACTCTAAGGGCAGAGCCAAGAATGAAATTGAGTGCTTTTACTGCAAGGGCACACGACACTGGAAGAGAAACTGCAAGAAGTATCTAGAAGATAAGAAGTCTGGGAAAACCGAAAAAGGTATAATTGTTATACAAGTTAAGGTCACTGACGTTTCGCTTGCCAGCGAAAATACTAAGTCTTGGGTATTTGATACCGAATCAGTTTCTCACATTTGCAACTCGATATAGGGACTTCAGAAGGTGCGCAGGCTGGCAAAGAATGAGGTCGTGATGCGGGTCAGGAACGGCGCTGGGATCGCCGCTCAAGGCGTCGGCATTATGCCTCTACGTCTCCCTTCGGGATTTATGTTGGAACTTAGTAACTGTTATCTAGTTCCGACATTGTGTAGAATCATTATCTCCGGATCTTGTTTAGTGCACGACGATATTCGTACAAGTCTGAGAACAATGGTTGTTCACTTTATTGTAAGGATATGTTTTATGGATTTGCACGCATTGTTGGGGGCCTTTTCATACTAAATCTTGAATGTGGAAATGATGTCTCTAACGTGAATGCTAAACGCCTTAGAAGGATGATACCACCACCACTTACTTGTGGCACTGTCGACTTGGCCACATCGGAAAGAAACGCATGCAAAAACTCCTGTCAAATAGAGTTTTGCCATCCTTTGATTTTGAATCATTCGACACATGTGAAGCTTGTATGATGGGGAAAATGACCAAGATGCCATTCACGGGTCATCTTGAACGGGCGGGTGAATTATTGGAAATAATACATAGTGATGTATGTGGTCCAATGAACACGGCCGCACAGGGTGGGTAGTTTTACTTCATTACTTTTACTCATGATTTAAGTTGGTATGGCTATATCTACTTGATGAAGCATAAGTTGGAAACCTTTGAAAAGTTCAAAGAATTTCAGAATGAGGTAGAAAATCATTGTGACAAAAAGATTAAGTTTCTGTGGTCTGATCGCAGAGGCAGATATCTTAGTCATGAGTTTGGCCAACATCTGAGTGACCGTGGAATCGTTTCACAGCTTACGCCTCCCGGAACTCCACAGAGAAACAGAGTATCGGAACAACATAACCGAACCTTGTTGGACTTGGTTAGGTCGATGATGTCTCTTACGGAACTTCCGATATCTTTTTGGGGTCATGCACTAGAAACTGCCACTCACACATTAAACAGAGCACCATATAAATCTGTTGAGACAACACCATACGAGTTATGGCATGGGAAGAAACCCAATTTGTCGCATCTCAAAGTTTGGAGTTGTGAAGCTTATGTAAAATGTTTACAACCGAGAAAACTCGATCCTAGATCATACAAATGTAACTTTGTAGGTTATCCCAAGGAAACCGTTGGGTATTTCTTCTACCAACCCTCCAAGTGCAAAATGTTTGTCGCTAAAAACAGAGTCTTTCTCGAGAAAGAGTTTCCTGCAAAAGAATTAAGTGGGAGGATAGTACAACTTAATGAGATTATTGAATCTTCGGCAACCGTTGGTATGGCTAAGGAACCGGAAGAAATTCCGCTAATTATCCCTACAACCGAGCCAAAAGTTTTCGCATGTGATGCGGAAACTTCAGACAATGTTGTAACTGAACCGCGCAGATCAGGTAGGGCTATCCAGCCACCTGAGTGGTTTCATAACGAAATCTTCATTCTTGAAGACGATGAACCAACGCACTACAAGGAAGCGATGGCGGGGCCCAGCTCAAGGGAATGGCACAAGGCCATGAAATTCGAGATGGAATCCATGTACGAAAACAAAGTTTGGAACTTGGAAGAACTTCCAGAAGTCGTAAAGCCCATTGGTTGTAAATGGATTTTCAAAAGAAAGATGGACGCGGATGATAACACTACTATCCACAAAGATAGTTGTAGCGAAAGGGTTCACGCAAGTTCCAGGAGTGGACTACGACGAGACTTTCTCGCCCATAGCTATGCTAAGGTCGGTTCGGATATTACTAGCAACTGCTGCTTATTTTGACTATGAAATATGTCAGATGGATGCCAAAACGGCTTTCCTAAACGGAAACCTCACAGAGGATGTATACATGATACAACCAGAAGGTTTTGTCATTCATAAGGATGCTAGGAAGGTATGCAAACTTCAGAAAGCCATTTATGGACTAAAGCAAGCGTCGAGGAGCTGGAACGTTCGTTTTGATGAAGTGGCCAAAGAGTTTGGCTTCATCAGGAATGATGAAGAATCTTGTGTTTACAAGAAGTTTAGTGGGAGCGCAAAAGCATTTCTAATCTTGTATGTGGATGACATATTGTTGATTGGAAATGACGTGAATTTTCTTAGCGAAATAAAAGACTCATTAAAGAAGAGTTTTTCAATGAAAGACTTAGGCGAAGCAGCATATGTATTCGGCATCAGAATCTATAGAGATAGATCAAAACGCCTGATATCGCTTAGCCAAAGCACGTACATTGACAAGTTGTTGAAAAGATTCAACATGGAGAACTCCAAGAAGGGCCTTCTCCCCATGTCACCTGGCACAGTGCCTTGCAAGAATCAGTGTCCTCGTACTCTCAATGAGCGAGTACAAATGAATGATGTTCCATATGCCTCGGCAGTTGGTTCTATTATGTATGCCATGCTATGTACAAGACCGAATGTTTCCTATGCGCTAAGTGTTAGCAGCCGGTACCAATGTGATCCAGGATTGGAACACTGGGCCGCAGTCAAGGGTATTCTTAAGTACCTCAGAAGGACCAAGGATTTACTCCTTGTGTACGGAGGTGATGAAGAGCTCATTGTAAGTGGTTACACTGATGCAGGCTTCATGACTGAACCAGATGACTTCAAATCTCAATCAGGATATGTTTTCATATTGAACTGTGGCGCAGTAGATTGGAAAAGTTCCAAACAAAAGACTGTGGCGGATTCTACGATGGAGGCGGAATATGTTGCTGCTTTAGAAGCCTCCAAGGAGGCGGTATGGATCAGGCAATTTCTTGAAGACCTTGGTGTGGTTCCTAGTGCCCAGGACCCGGTGGAGATCTGTTGTGATAATAGTGGCGCCGTGGCTCAGGCAAGGGAGCCAAGTTCGCACCATAAGACAAGACATATTGAATGCAAATATAAACTCATTCGACATCATGTCGAAGCGGGTTTAGTGAAAGTACACAAAGTTCACACGGATCTGAACGTGTCAGACCCAATGACAAAGCCTCTACCACGAGCAAAGCATGAGCAGCACCAGATAGCCATTGGTGTTAGGGAAGCCATGTAACTGGATTATGACTCTAATGCACGTGGGAGTCTATAGGAGATATGCCCTAGAGGCAGTAATAACAGCCATTTTGTATCTCCAAATTTTGTAATGAATGTTTAGCTTCCATGCTATAATAGCAATGATTCTCGAGTCTGCAATATCGATGAGGCTCGGAGGGAAACTCATGTGAACGTGTTGTATACTAAACGGTAAAATGTATTCCTAGTCTTGCCTCTAAGACTGGCTCATGTATTGCATGATGATCCCGTTTTCCTGATCATGGGCATGTCTATGCTGGCAATTTTGAGGGCACGGTGTTGGTAGAACACTTGTGTTGAATCGACCCAAATTGATGTTACGCTATGAGATTCTTTTCGTGTCACATCCCTAGTTCTGGTATGACCTAGGCTAGCCTTCATGTTTGCATCATGTTTAAATTTCATTGAAATTTGAAATGGGGATTTGTGAAACCCTCAGAATCATTCTGGAAATGACCCAAATAAAAAAATTGCTCCAAAAAGGTCCAAGAAAATGCTCATGTTGCTCTCTGAAAATATTGGACAGAGATAAAAATCAAACCAACATTTTTAGGAGCTCATAAGTATTTATTTTTGGGCATTTGGAATTAATGCAGTAATTTATTGCTTTGGATATATATTGTTATATATATATATAATATTGTCCAAAAATTATGCCAGTAGTTGAGGAGCTCTGGAATAATACCACTAGCCCCTACAAAAATTGGCATAAGAAAATAAAATGGTTTAGTATTTTTATTAAATCAAACAAATGTCAGAAAAATAGAAAAGAAAACAAAATAGAGAAAGCTTACCTGGGTTACCGCGGCCTGGCACTGTGCAGCCGGCCTGGCCCAGCGGCCCAGCAGGACGGTCCAGCCAGCTGGCCGCGCCAGTCACCCCCTACCTCTCGCCAGGAGGCCAGGGGCACGTGGTCGCCGCGCGCACGCACGCGCTGCGCCACCTCCTGCTTCCGTCGACACGGGAGAGGCTCCTGAGCCGCCGCGTACTCCCCTGACCCCCTCTCACTTTCCCCCTGAGTCGATCCCCTCCTCTGTCGCCTCCCCCTCGCTTTTTCTCTCACGGCCGAGCACTGCCGTTGCCGCCACAGCCAGCGCCTCCCCCTCGCCCTCTCTCCGTGTCTGCGAGCTCCGCCTCCTCACTCTGAAGCTCTCCGCCGAGCCACGCAAGCCGGAGCGCCCCGTGGAGTCGTCACCGTTGCCATGTTCGCCTCCGGCCGCCGTGGATCCCCATCGCCGCCCCACCGACTCCAGCCTTCCCCGAGCTCTCCGACGACGTCCCCGAGTCTGCTGTGAGCCTCGCCGTCGAACCCCCCTCTCCTCTGCTCCTCCGGCGCCCTCTAGCCCCGTCTGCCACCACGGCCGTAGCTCCTCGCCATTGTTCATGCCGCCGCCGTCGTCCTGGCCACCGCAGCTTGCGGCCGCGCACGCCAACACACTCAGCAGCCCCCAGCAAGCCCACGCCGCCAACCGCAGCCCCTGCCGTGCACCGCAGCGCTGCGCGCGCACTCGGCCGAACTCCAGACGCTGCCTCGAGCTCAATTCCGGCGAGCTCTGGTCGTCCCCGCCTCTCCCACTTACTCCAGAAGACGCGGACGGGCCCCCGCTCCTCGCCGTGGTCTCCGCGGCTCTTTTGGTTGCCGGAAACACGATCCTGAGCCCCTCCGCCGCGTTCGGCCTCGCCGGCGGCTAAACGCCGGTGGGGTTTGAACCTTTGACCTCGCCGGCCCGTCAGGTGGGCCCCATGGGTCAGGTGATTAGCTTAAGGCTAATCACCATCTAACTAAACCCCTGAGTAACTAACGCGTGGGCCCAACCCCATAAACTAAACCAGTTTAGGCTTAATTTAATTTAGGATTAGCCACAGACACTGATGTGTGGACCCCACACGTCAGGTTTGACCTGGTCAGCCACCTTTGACCTGCTGACGCAATGCTGCTGTCATGCTGACACAATATATCATTTTCTGGTTTAAAAACTAATCAGGAAAATCTAGAAAATGTTATAAACTTCAAAAATTCATAGAAATTCAACCGTAGCTCAGATTGAAATAATTTATATATGAAAAATGATCAGGAAAATTCAATCTATCCATCTGTACCATTTTCATGCATGACAAACCAACCTATACATGCTGTATATATGAAAACACACTTATGGCATTTAAAGGGATTTAAATTAGAGTTGCATTTGAACCTTTGGTTCAAATGGACCTCTTCCAAGTTGAATGCTAAATGCATTAGCTCAAAATACATCACATATTCGTGCCATATTCATGCATCATATTGTTGCATATGCTTGTGTTTGATTGTCGACACCGTTCCCTCTCGGTAGGTCCTGCTCCGGAGACCAATCCAGAGTACCTGTCAGAGGAGCTGTGCCCCCCTGTTGATCTACCAGGAAAGCAAACCCCCTTGTTCATTCCGATACAATCCTACTCTCTCGCTCCTGCTCTCATTTATTGCATTAGGACAACAACGATTCAACTGCTACTTTATGTTGCGGTAGTTGAACCCTTTCCTCTGCATGACCTGTTATTGCCACAGTAAATAGTTAAAACCCACTAGCATGTGTAGGAGTTGATTGAGCCATATTGTGTTCCTGCCATGCATTGCCTGCTATTGCTTAGAGTATATCAGGTCTGATTCACCGGGAATGAATTGGAGTGGTATGATATGTTCTGGTGCTGAGAGTTAAGCGTGTGAACACGATTTGGTAAAGGTAGCGGTGAGAGGCCATGTAGGAGTACATGGTGGGTTGTCTCACTAGAACCGTCCCTAAGAACTGAGTTATGTGTATGTTTTCCAATGACTAGATACTACCACACATTGGGTTCCGGTAACTCGACCCCTCTCGACTTATTAGCCAACTTGATCTCTGTCCAGGAGTTGCAATTAGTTTCTTGTGTTTGTAGGTAGTGTTAGTAGTCTACCAAGTGGCACCCGGCCAGGTGGGCTTGGGACAGACTAGGCACAGTGGCACGGTGTACCAAGTGGCACCCGGATGGTGGGCTTGGGAACCCTACTCACATCGTTTGGGGCTATGAGCGACACCCCGGCCGGACCTCCTTGCGGATGGAACCCGAATAGGCGATAAACCTGGATGAGAGACTTGTGTGGTTAGTCAAGTCGTGGCCGACACCCTCGCCAGGCTTCCGCTAGTAGGTTGCCGAGGTACATGACATGTACATGGTGATAAGTGGTGAGAGCGTGTGTGAAGAAGTACACCCTTGCAGGGTTATCATGATCTATTCGAATAGCCGTGTCCTCGGTTATGGACTTCTTGGAGGCTTACGTGGTACATATACAACTTAAAGTGGATACTCTAAAATGCTCAAGACAAGTGTGAGTGCTATGGATGGCCTTCTCGTAGAGAGACGGGGATGAATCCATAGTAGTGTATTGCTGTGGTGATTAGTGGACTCGTGTGTGCTGCCTCACCCCAAAGAAGTTTCTCATTGTCGTAGAACATGATAGCCACTGAGTCAAAGCTGGCTTGCTGCAACTAAACCCCACATTACCTTTCTGATACAAATGCATGTATGATAGGATCTGATGTAAGTCTTGCTGAGTACCTTTGTTCTCACGTTTGCTTTATTTATGTTTTGCAGGTGAGACATCTGTCTCACTAGTAGTACCACTTGGACTTCGATGAGTAGCTTGTTACCTTAGCTACGATCCTGTACCCTTGGGAAGGACTTGTAGATAGTCAGGTTTCTCAGCCTTTTTCTTTTGTAGTGTCTGTACTCAGACATGTAATGCTTCCGTTGCTTGTATGCTCTGAATGATGGGTCATGTGACCCATGTTTGTATTTAATGCTATGTGGCTCTTCTGGGCCTTTATCTATATGAGTTCGCGTTATGTTGTGATGCCATGTTGTACAGCGCATACTTGCATGTTATGAGTACGTGTAACGTGTATTGCTATGTGTGGGATCCGACAACCTGGTTGTCTATCCTTGGTAGCCTCTCTTATGGGGAAATGCATTCTAGTGCTTCCACCGAGCCATGGTAGTCCGGTACAGCCCGGTTTACCCAGAGTCCTACTTGCCCAGCACTAATGCTCCGGAACACTTAGACTGGCCGGCATGTGATTCACTTTGTTCCTGTGTCTGTCCCTTCGGGGAAATGTCACGCGGTGACATCCGGAGTCCTGTCTAGCCTGCTACAGCCTGGGTTCCCGGAGCCCTGTTAGCCCAGTTGCTACAACCCGGATTCACACGATGCTGACCGACATGCTCGATGTTGTTTCATGTATGCATGTCCCTGTAAGTTAGTGCCACTTTGGGTTCATGACTAGTCATGTTGGCCCGGGTTCTCTGTCATATGGATGCTAGCGATACTATCATATACGTGAGCCAAAAGGCGCAAACGGTCCTCGGCCATGGTAAGGCGACACTCGTGGGAATACAGTGCGTGAGGCCGCAAGGTGATATGAGGTGTTACATGCTAGATCGGTGTGACTTAGAATCGGGGTCCTGACAGCTTTGGTATCAGAGCCTGACTGCCTGTAGGATTACCAAGCCAACCTGGTCGAAGTTGAGTCTAGAAACTCTTTAGTTATATAAGGGAATTGATTGTGGAAGGGAATGTAAGGCTCTTTTTACTCCTTATACCTCATGCCTTCTGATCGGAGTCATCCTATCTTTCCTACGGGGTTAAGGAACTAGGCTTCCTCTTCTGTCTATCAGGATCATGTGTTACTACTCCATAGTTTCTTAGGATTGGTTGATCAGAGTCATATTCCAGTTTTCGAGTACTTCCGGTGTAGTCTGTTTAGTAATATCTCAGAACCTTGAGTGATGACGTTGAGTTTGGTACTACCCCATCGTTTGCGGGATGTCTCATTTTGAGCATTTTACTGCCGTTATGCTGCCGAAATTGCCCTAGGAGTTCAAGAGATAGTATTTTCCTTGTACTATATTCTACATCCTTATGATGATGTTGAATACATTCTTGTTTCCTTGGTTGGTTCTTCAAGATGTCGTCAGTTAACCGAAGTTCTGTTGCTCGTAGTCGGAGCCATGGAGATGGTAGGGATGTGGATCCTCCCGATCAGTCTTCGTTGGCAGAGTTCATGTTAGAGATGGAGAGGAACAAGCGTGGGTCTAACCTCTTGTTAGCACGTATTGAGGAGAACACCGCACCCCAGTGCAAAGAGTCGGCGACCATCTATGATTTCATTGGTCTGAAACCACCTACCTTCCATCATTCCATTGAACCACTTGATGCAGATGATTGGCTCCGTAGTATCACTATTAAGCTGCGTTTTGCGAACATAGCTGAAGGTGACAAGGTCACCTATGCTGCATACCACTTGGAAGGTCCTACTAGTCTTTGGTGGCAGAACTATGAGGCTATGCTTCCAGCTGGCCAGATACCCACCTGGAGAGATTTCACTGAGGCTTTTCACGAGCATCACATCCATCTGGCTCTCATTGACCGCGAGAGAGAAGAGTTCTGTAGTTTCACCGAGGATAAGATGGTTGTTGATGCTTACAGTAGAGAGTTTGAGAACCTTGCCCGCTATGCTACAGAAGAGGTGTCCACGGAAGTAAAGAAGCAGGATAGGTTCTGGAAGGGTCTCAACCCCAAGTCGCGTCGTGATCTCCACTTACACCATTGAAATACATTCCAGGCTCTTGTGAACAAGGCCATTAACACGGAGACAACTCAAGTCACTTATGAGGAGTCTCGTAAGCACACCCGTGATTTGGGTTCTTCCTCCGGTTCTATTTCTCAGAAGCGCCGGATTTGGGTTCCGAACTCCGCTCTTCCACCCGGTTATTCACTGAGGCCCTCTTATGTGGCGCCTCACCCAGTTCAGTTATGTGCTCCACCCAGGCCTACTGGTAGACTGCTTGTCAATGCGGGTCCACGTCCTACTTCAGGGATTTGCTTCACATGCGGAGAGCCAAGACACTATGCACGTGACTGCTCTCAAACCAACTATGCTCCACCCCCGTCTGAGAAGTCTGTCGGCCGTGGTAAGCCATCACGCAAGATAATCAGTGTCAAGTCAGCTTCCACTGAACGTGGACATGCGCATCACGTCTCAGCTAAAGACGCTCATGATGTCGTTCTTGGTACACTCCTTGTCAACTGCCATCCAGCATCGGTTCTATTCGACACTGGAGCATCTCACTACTTTATTTCTGAAAGCTATGCTAACTTGCACAACATTTCATTTTGTGATATGCCCTCTCCACTAGTCATTCAAACTCCTGGATCCAAATGGCAAACTTCTAGTGTAAACCATGGTAATGAAATCCTTGTTGACAGCTTGTATTCCTTGCATCACTTATAGCCCTCAAGTCTACAGATATTAACATCATCTTGGGTATGGACTGGATGAAAGCTCATTATGCCAAGATTGATTGTTACACAAGGTATGTTCAGCTTACACACCCATCTGGCAAGATAGTCACTATCTCCACTAGAGCTGCAAAGCGCCAACTCTATTCTCTTCCAGACCTTGAAGATATCCTGGTAGTCCGTGACTTTCCGGATGTCTTTCCAGAGGAACTGCCAGGTATTCCACCTAACAGAGATGTAGAGTTTGTCATAGATCTTATCCTAGGAACCGCCCCAATCTCTAGGAGACCTTACAAGATGGCACCCTTAGAGCTAGCTGAGGTTAAGAAACAACTCGATGAATCCTTGCAAAAGGGTTTCATCCGTCCTAGTTCTTCTCCCCGGGCTTGCCCCGTCCTCTTTGTCAAGAAGAAGGATGGTACGGACCGAATGGTTGTAGATTATCGTCCCGTTAATTTGGTCACGATAAAGAACAAGTATCCGCTCCCCAGGATCAATGATCTGTATGATCAGCTTGCTGGATCCTCAGTCTTTTCCAAGATGGATTTGAGGTTAGGCTACCATCAAATCAAGATCAGAAACGGGGACATTCCTAAGAAGGCTTTCATCACTCGTTATGGTCAGTACGAGTACACCGTCATGTCCTTCGGTCTAACCAATGCTCCAGCTACATTCTCCCGCTTGATGAACTCGATCTTCATGGAGTACTTAGATAAGTTCGTCGTGGTTTACCTCGATGATATTCTTATTTACTCGAAGAATGAGGAAGAGCATGCCGAACATCTTAGACTTGTGTTAGAAAAACTCAGAGAGCACCTCCTTTATGCCAAGTTCTCCAAGTGCGAATTTTGGTTGCCAGAAATGACCTACCTAGGCCACGTGATATCTGGTAAGGGCATTGTTGTCAATCCCGAGAGAGTTCAGGCCGTTCTTGATTGGACTCCGCCTGAAACAGTTAAGCAATTTAGGAGTTTCCTTGGTTTAGCCAGTTATTGTTGCCGCTTCGTTGAGAACTTCTCCAAAGTGGCCAAACCTCTCACGGAACTTCTCAAGAAAGATAAAAAGTTTGAGTGGTCCCCACAGTGTTAGCACAGTTTTCAGGAACTGAAAAGACGCCTGACTTCTGCTCCCATACTGGTGCCACCGGATTTCACTAAGGACTTTGTTATCTATTGTGATGCCTCACGACAGGGACTAGGTTGCATTCTTATGCAAGATCGTCATGTGATTGCCTATGCATCTCGACAGTTGCATCCACATGAGGATAATTATCCTACACGTGATCTAGAGCTTGCAGTCGTAGTCTATGCACTTAAGACCTGGCGACATTACCTTCTTGGTAAGCGTTGCGAGATTTACACTGATCACCAGAGTCTCAAGTATATCTTCACCCAACCAGATTTAAACCTTAGGCAAAGACGTTGGTTCGAGTTGATCTCAGATTAGGACTTAGGTATTACTTACACCCCAGGCAAGGTCAATGTCATGGCTGATGCGCTAAGTCGTAAGTCCTATTGCAACAATCTCATGTTGCAGCAGGGCCAATCACTTCCCCATGAGGAATTATGTAAGCTTAACCTTCACATTGCTCCTCGTGGAATCCTTTCTACCTTGGTGGCAAAACCTACTCTTCTGGATCATATCGTAGAAGCCCAGAAGCATGATACGGGGATTACCCGGATCAAGAGAAATATTGCCAAGGGCATTGCTGGTAGTTTCTCTATAGATGATCGACGTGTTGTTTTCTTTGGGAATCGCCTGGTGGTCCCCAAGAAGCAGCATATTCGGCAACTAATCCTTAAGGAGGCCGATGAATCTCCTCTCACGATTCATCTCGGTAGTACTAAAATGTATCAGGACCTACGCCAGAGGTTCTGGTGGACTAGGATGAAAAGAGAAATCGCTGAGTTCATTGCTAACTGTGATGTTTGTCGTCGCGTTAAGGAAGAGCATCAAAGGCCTGCTGGCACCCTTCGGCCTTTAGCTATTCCTGAGTGGAAATGGGATAAAGTTGGTATGGACTTCATCACCGGCTTTCCCAGGACCAAGAAAGGGAATAATGCTATCTTCGTAGTCATTGATCGTCTTTCCAAAGTGGCTCACTTCCTACCTGTTCGAGAGAATATCACTGCTAGTCAGCTAGCTGACTTATATATTTCTCGAATAGTGTCACTTCATGGTGTTCCACTAGAGATCAATTCAGACCGTGGTAGTCTTTTCACTTCTCATTTCTGGGAGAGTTTCCAAACTGCCATGGGCACCCATCTTTCCTTCAGTACCGCTTTCCACCCTCAATCAAGTGGTCAGGTGGAAAGGGTCAACCAAATTCTCGAAGACATGCTTAGAGCTTGTGTTATCTCATTCGGTATGGATTGGGAGAAGTGTCTTCCCTTCGCCGAGTTGTCTTATAACAATAGCTACCAATCCAGCCTCAAGAAAGCTCCTTTTGTGGTTCTGTATGGACGAAGATATCGAACACCTTTGAACTGGTCAGAAACCGGTGAAAGCCAATTCTTTGGACCGGATATGATCCAGGAGGTAGAAGAGCAAGTTCACATCATTCGTGAGAATTTGAAAACAGCCCAATCTCGTCAAAAGAGCCAGTATGACCGTAGTCATAAGGAAGTGGCTTATGAAGTTGGCGACAAAGCTTACCTTCGGGTTACCCCTTTGAAGGGTACCCATCGATTCGGTATCAAGGGAAAGTTGCCTCCTCGTTACATTGGTCATTTTCGCATTCTCGCTAAACGAGGAGAGGTTGCCTACCAGTTGGAACTACCCCCACATCTTTCCCGAGTACATGATGTCTTCCATGTCTCTCAACTCAGTCGTTGCTTCTCGGATCCCATCCGTGGAGTGGACCACGAAACGCTTGATCTCCAAGATAAGCTCACATATCGAGATTACCCTATTTGCATCCTTGATAAAGCAGAGCGTGTCACCCGACGTCATAACATCAAGTTTCTCAAGGTTCAGTGGTCTCATCATTCCGAGGGAGAAGCTACCTGGGAGCGAGAAGATCGTCTTCGACTTGAGTACCCCGCTTTGTTTCCGCCGACTCCTGAATCTCGGGACGAGATTCTTTCGAGTGGGGGCGAGTTGTCACATCCCTAGTTCTCGTATGACCTAGGCTAGCCTTCATGTTTGCATCATGTTTAAATTTCATTGAAATTTGAAATGGGGATTTGTGAAACCCTCAGAATCATTCTGGAAATGACCCAAATAAAAAATTTGCTCCAAAAAGTTCCAAGAAAATGTTCATGTTGCTCTCTGAAAATATTGGACAGAGATAAAAATCAAACTAACATTTTCAGGAGCTCATAAGTATTTATTTTGGGCATTTGGAATTAATGCAGTAATTTTTTGCTTTGGATATATATTGTTATATATATTATATTGTCCAAAAATTATGCCAGTAGTTGAGGAGCTCTGGAATAATACCACTAGCCCCTACAAAAATTGGCATAAGAAAATAAAATGGTTTAGTATTTTTATTAAATCAAACAAATGTCAGAAAAATAGAAAAAAAAACAAAATAGAGAAAGCTTACCTGGGTTACCGCGGCCTGGTACTGTGCATCCGGCCTGGCCCAGCGGCCCAGCAGGCCGGCCCAGCCAGCTGGCCGCGCCAGTCACCCCTACCTCTCGCCAGGAGGCTAGGGGTGCGTGGTCGCCGCGCGCATGCACGCGCTGTGCAACCTCCTGCTTCCGCAGACGCGGGAGAGGCTCCTGGAGCCGCCGCGTACTCCCCCGACCCCCTATCACTGTCCCCCCGAGTCGATCCCCTCCTCTGCCGCCTCCCCCTCGCTTTTTCTCTGAAGGCCGAGCACTGCCGTCGCCGCATCTCGTTGCCGCCGCAGCCACCGCCTCCCCCTCGCCCTCTCTCCATATCTGCGAGCTCCGCCTCCTCGCTCTGAAGCTCTCCGCCGAGCCACGCAAGCCGGAGTGCCCCGTGGAGCAGTCGTCGTCGCCATCTTCTCCTCCGGCCGCCGTGGATCCCCATCGCCACCCTGCCGACTCCAGCCTTCCCCGAGCTCTCCGACGATGTCCCCGAGTCCGCTGTGAGCCCCGCTGTCGACCCGCCCCCTCTCCTCTGCTCCTCCGGCGCCCTCTAGCCCCGTCTGCCACCACGGCCGTAGCTCCTCACCGCCGTTCATGCCGCCGCCGTCGTCCTGGCCAGCGCAGCTCGTGGCCGAGCATGCCAACATGCTCAGCAGCCCCTCAGCAAGCCCACGCCACCAACCGCAGCCCCTGCCGTGCACCGCAGCGCTGTGCGCGCACCCAGCCGAACTCCAGCCGCCGCCTCAAGCTCGATTTCGGCGATCTCCGGTCGTCCCCGCCTCTCCCACTTACTCCAAAAGACGCAGACGGGCCCCGGCTCCTCGCCCGTGGTCTCCACGGCTCTTTTGGTCACCGGGAATGCGATCCCGAGCCCCTCCGCCGCGTTCGGCCTCGCCGGCGGCTAAACGCCGGTGGGGTTTGACCCTTTGACCTCGCCGGCCCGTCAGGTGGGCCCCATGGGTCAGGTGATTAGCTTAAGGCTAATCACCATCTAACTAAACCCCTGAGTAACTGACGCGTGGGCCCAACCCCATTAACTAAACCAGTTTAGGCTTAATTTAATTTAGGATTAGCCACAGACACTGACGTGTGGACCCCACACGTCAGGTTTGACCTGGTCAGCCGACTTTGACCTGCTGACGCAATGCTTTTGTCATGCTAACGCAATATATCATTTTTCTGGTTTAAAAAATAAATCAGGAAAATCCAGAAAATGTTATAATCTTCAAAAATTCATAGAAATTCAACCATAGCTCAGATTGAAATAATTTATATATGAAAAATGATCAGGAAAATTCTATCTATCCATCTGTACCATTTTCATGCATGACAAACCAACCTATACATGCTGTATATATGAAAACACACTTATGGAATTTAAAGGGATTTAAATTAGAGTTGCATTTGAACCTTTGGTTCAAATGGACCTCTTCCAAGTTGAATGCTAAATGCATTAGCTCAAAACACATCACATATTCATGCCATATTCATGCATCATATTGTTGCATATGCTTGTGTTTGATTGTCGACACCGTTCCTTCTCGGTTGGTCCTGCTGCGGAGACCGATCCAGAGTACCTGTCAGAGGAGCTGTGCCCCCTGTTGATCTACCAGGCAAGCAAACCCCCTTGTTCATTCCGATACAACCCTACTCTCTCGCTCCTGCTCTCATTTATTGCATTAGGACAACAACGATTCAACTGCTACTTTATGCTGCGGTAGTTGAACCCATTCCTCTGCATGACCTGTCATTGCCACAGTAAATAATTAAAACCCACTAGCATGTGTAGGAGTTGATTGAGCCATATTATGTTCCAACCATGCATTGCCTGCTATTGCTTAGAGTATGTCAGGTCTGATTCATCAGGAATGAATTGGAGTGGTATGATATGTTCTAGTGCTGAGAGTTAAGCGTGTGAACACGATTTGGTAAAGGTAGCGGTGAGAGGCCATGTAGGAGTACATGGTGGGTTGTCTCACTGGAACCGTCCCTAAGAACTGAGTTCTGTGTATGTTGTCCAATGACTAGATACTACCACACATTGGGTTCCGGTAACTCGACCCCTCTCGACTTATTAGCCAACTTGATCTCTGTCCAGGAGTTGCAATTAGTTTCTAGTGTTTGTAGGTAGTGTTAGTAGTCTACCAGGTAGCACCCGGCCAGGTGGGCTTGGGACAGACTAGGCACAGTGGCACAGCGTACCAAGTGACACCCGGATGGTGGGCTTGGGAACCTTGCTCACATTGTTTTGGGCCGTGAGTGACACCCCGGACGGACCTCCTTGCGGATGGAACCCGAATAGGCGATAAACCTGGATGAGAGACTTGTGTGGTTAGTCAGGTCATGGCTGACACCCACGCCAGGCTTCCGCTTGAAGGTTGCCGAGGTACATGACGTGTACATGGTGATAAGTGGTGAGAGCGTGTGTGAAGAAGTACACCCCTGCAGGGTTATCATGATCTATTCGAATAGCCGTGTCCTCAGTTATGGACTTCTTGGAGGCTTACGTGGTACATAGACAACTTAAAGTGGATACTCTAAAATGCTCAAGACAAGTGTGAGTGCTATGGATGGCCTTCTCATAGAGAGACGGGGATGAATCCATAGTAGTGTATTGCTGTGGTGATTAGTGGACTCGTGTGTGCTGCCTCACCCCAAAGAAGTTTCTCATTGTCGTAGAACATGATAGCCACTGAGTCAAAGCTGGCTTGCTGCAACTAAACCCGACATTACCTTTCTGATACAAATGCATGTATGATAGGATCTGATGTAAGTCTTGCTGAGTACCTTTGTTCTCACGTTTGCTTTATTTATGTTTTGCAGGTGAGACATCTGTCTCACTAGTAGTACCACTTGGACTTCGATGAGTAGCTTGTTACCTTAGCTACGATCCTGTACCCTTGGGAAGGACTTGTAGATAGTCAGGTTTCTCAGCCTTTTTCTTTTGTAGTGTCTGTACTCAGACATGTAATGCTTCCGTTGCTTGTATGCTCTGAATGATGGGTCATGTGACCCATGTTTGTATTTAATGCTATGTGGCTCTTCTGGGCCTTTATCTATATGAGTTCGCGTTATGTTGTGATGCCATGTTGTACAGCGCATACTTGCATGTTATGAGTACGTGTAACGTGTATTGCTATGTGTGGGATCCGACAACCTGGTTGTCTATCCTTGGTAGCCTCTCTTATGGGGAAATGCATTCTAGTGCTTCCACCGAGCCATGGTAGTCCGGTACAGCCCGGTTTACCCAGAGTCCTACTTGCCCAGCACTAATGCTCCGGAACACTTAGACTGGCCGGCATGTGATTCACTTTGTTCCTGTGTCTGTCCCTTCGGGGAAATGTCACGCGGTGACATCCGGAGTCCTGTCTAGCCTGCTACAGCCTGGGTTCCCGGAGCCCTGTTAGCCCAGTTGCTACAACCCGGATTCACACGATGCTGACCGACATGCTCGATGTTGTTTCATGTATGCATGTCCCTGTAAGTTAGTGCCACTTTGGGTTCACGACTAGTCATGTCGGCCCGGGTTCTCTGTCATATGGATGCTAGCGATACTATCATATATGTGAGCGAAAAGGCGCAAATGGTCCCGGGCCATGGTAAGGCGATACCCGTGGGAATACCGTGCGTGAGGCCGCAAGGTGATATGAGGTGTTACATGCTAGATCGGTGTGACTTAGAATCGGAGTCCCGACATTTCGTCACAAGTTTATGGTTAATATCACAGAGATAGTTAATGTTTGCATAATTCCTCAGACCATGAGAGTATCGAGTTCCTTCGTGCTTGCTTGGTGAACTTTGGGGTTTGTTAAACGTCATCTGTAACTGGGTGGCTATTACGGTGGCTTACGGGTTCACGAAAAAGTATGGCAAATAACAAGATAGCTCAAGATTGGGATTTGCTCCTTCGATGATGGAGAGATATTCTTGGGCCCTGTCGGTGTTATGATATCCATAATCGTCTGGCTAGACACCTTGTGATTTGATCATTGGGATGCCGGAACATGGAAACGAGAAAAGAGAACAAAACCAGTAACGAGGTAACTTGTATGGTGGACAAATTGTTCGTCCACGGGGATGCAAGAAATCTCACCTCGGGTCTTCGTGACATATCGTGAAGCAACAAGAATAGCTCACTGCAACTGGAGGTTCACTCGAATCTCATTCGTGTGGGTATAGGGGTCAATATGGGTGTGCACGGCTCTGATGTTGATCATTGGTCGGAAGGGGTTCTGGGTCATGTCTATACTTCACCGAACCTATAGGGTCACACGCTTAAGGGTCATCTATCTGCTGAATACTAGACAGGGAGTCTGAGAGAATATCATCGGAAAAGTTTCGGACACTGGAAAGGTTTCGGACAGCGGAAAAGTTCCGCAAAGAGAGATCATCGGATGAGTTTCGGTGAAACCGAAAAGTTGTTTCGGGATATACTATTAAGTCAAATTGGTTTCGGCACATGCCTGATAATTCTTGGAGGGTGCCAAAATCATTATGGAAACTTTTGGGAATTTTCCGGTATAAAAACAGGAAATGTTCTGGAGCTGCTGGAGCCACTTTAGATGCGTTTCACAGATGAAAATCACTAAACCGAAATTATTTCAGAATGCGTTGAAAATAATTTTAGTGGGTACTGCAAATGTTCTAAGCCCACATAAATATTTTCAGTTCGAACGGACACTGAAAAATGTCGTCGTGAATAGTGAAAGTGCCTTTTGGGATATTTTTGGAGAGCCACCTTTTTGGACTTGGTCAAAGTTCTAGAAGGAAATGGCTTACAAGGGAAGGAACCCCATTTGGGGGCCCCCCTAGGGGTGGCTGTCCATGGGTGGTGGAGCTCCTTGGAGCTCCACATGGCATCCCATTTTGTCCTTAACACTCTCATGTGTGACCTAATGCATGGGAGTTTTTGGTAATTTGTGGAGGCACACTACCCCTTGGTTTTCCTATAAATAGAGGAGGTGAGGGCTGCCATCTCTTCATCCCTTTCTCTCATACACATGTCATGAATTTTCTATCTTCTCTCTCCCTCCCAGCAAAATAGGTTCGTAGAGCCAAAAGGCTGTCTGGGTTCCGGCTGGAACTAGTTCTGGAAGGAAAGGCCCTGCCGGATAGCTGACACCGTATGTGTGCAACCCCGTAGAGAGATTGCAGTTTTGATCTTTTGCCCGAGGGGCTGTTCGAATATCCTCCCGAAGAGCTATCCAAGTTATCGTCTGAGTTTTGAGGGTCCTCCCGAAGGGCTGTCTGCGACTTTGTCCGGGGGACTATCCGACCGCCCCCCGAGGGGCTGTCCGGAGAGGGAGTACATCCTCTTGATTGGTAGGTTGTAAATCCTAGCTGCGGGGATCTGCACCGACTCTTCTTCCGCCGCTCTTCGAGTTGGTATGGATCAGATCAAACCTTGTATGCAGTCTCCATAGTGCTCGCTATACCGAAATTTTTGTTTCCTGTCACGTTCCCCTACACAAAATTTTTGTGAGCTTATTATTCTAGACATTGATTGCTGAAGGGTGAACATAGGTATGTACACACGGTAAGCATTACAGGATTTCACTACTTCCAAATATAGAGTTCTCCATATTCACATTTACTTCCCTAATGTATGGTTAGATGAAACCTATAGTGTGATGCATGTTTCTACATTAACATCGGACGGAAACAACTTACACGCGCCGTCCCAGCAATACATGGTGCCATCTCCTTTGTCGATCGCATATATGATGCCATTGCGTTCAATAGAATCACAGAAGTGTGTATCAACTTTGACGATGATCCACTGTGAGCCGAGATGTCTCCAGCTAAAGAATGCACCGGCGGAAAGATAGGTGAGTCCCTTGTCGAACAAGGAAATTAGCTTGAAGTCTACGTAATCCGCCTGTCATGTGGGCACTTGGCAGATTACAATCTTCTGCAAAACAAGGTGCGTCCAACTGATGACGTAATCTAGATGACTTGGACCGCGACGGTAAAACTCTATATCATCCAACGAAGGAAGGATAATCTCATGGGAGGTCTGGAAGTTCACGAGAACCAACTTTTTCCCATCTTCTCTGACGGCAGCCATCCAGTGGGAGTTCATGCCGACCCAGTACATACCTGCAAGAAGTTTTGGGCGATGGTGATCAGATCAAAGTCGAGGGAAATGATGTACGGCGACCCACTACATACCTACAAAGAAGTTTTGGCTAATGGAGGTCGGATTGAAGTCGAGGGGCATCATGTACGCCTCCGTATCATGGTGAGAAAATCTCGCAAGACCAGATTGCAACAAGCAGGGTGTATTGGAAAGCTTTGGCCTCGCTTCGATGATGGTCGTGTGCATGCCCCTCAAGCATGCAGCCAGCCATAGGGCGCTCAACGTATCCATACACGAACAATAGAGGTCGAGGATGTCACTAGGGAGATTGCTCCAATCGCGGCTCATATGGATGATGCGCGATTCGTGTTCGGCCATGGTGGAGTTTGGAAGGTGGGGTTTTGGGGGGCTTGATTTACGGGGGAGAAGGCTCTCGGTGCTGGAGCGGCTAGCGAGGGAATAGTGGTACTGGGGGAGGCGAGCGAGGTGAGGGTACATGGGGGCACAGTGAGATGATGAAGAGTGACTTATTTTTTGTGTGAAAATGAAGAGTGACCTCAGGATCTCCGGCAAGATGGATATGAAGATGGAGTGGTGCTAGGGGAGAGTGAGACAAGGCGAGTCATGCTATACATCGGCGGTGACAGTGACGGCATAGTGCACAAGGTGAGGCTGACTTTGGTAACCCAGACACGCCGCCTGGACTGGTGTCACCTCGGGCGCAGGGTCTTGTCACTTCACCATGAGGACCGGATGAATAATACAATAGTATTTTGACCATCAAGTGTACCATAGTTGTACTACTACTACTACTACTACTACTACTACTACTACTACTACTACTACTACTACTACTACTACTACTACTACTACTACTACTACTACTACTACTACTACTACTACTACTACTAGTAGTAGTAGGAGTAGTAGGAACATGAGTAGTACTCCCTCCCTTCCGGTTTATAGGGCTCAAATCTCAAATCTCATCAACCAAGGCATTTGGTGAGTGGAGGAATGTATATCGTACTTTACAAAACTAACCCAATTAAGCTCATGCATTAATTTGGATTAATTACAGTGCATGTATGCTTGGCCACTAGATGAGTAGGAACATTGCATGCATTGGTGTGTTCCTTTTTAATTCTTGCATGCAAAGATTGAATGCGCATTGGAAACTAAAAATGAGATGGAGATGAGCCCTTTAAATTGGAAAAAACCAAAAAGTTGAGATAAGCCTTATAAACCAAAAAGGAGGGAGTACTCCCATGCTAGCATTCCTCTAGGTTCACTTCATCCTCCAGGTATCATCCATATTGCGGGAAGAACCAAATTCTCGTGCATGCGGAAGCGCAAAGAAGGACTTTTATCCGCTTGCATAGGTTCCACCTGTCAGGAGGGGTGCAGAAATAAAAAGGAATCATAAAATATCTCGCCACGGTGATTCGAAAGAGTGACCTCAACTAGCCAGTGGCACATGTAGCTCTAGAAGGATGGGAACGTACAGGGACAAGCCCCACTCCTCAGTCTACCCGCGTAGCCTATTCGTTTAGTCTACCTAGCCGTCTAATCAACTGCCTGCAGGCCACTTCTCCCATTTACTTCTCTATCAGGAACCGTTTTTCCTTGGCTTCTTCACTACTCCTTCATCTTCATTTGCATCCAAACCACAGTGCATTCACATTGTTTTAACCTATTCACATCCTCCTGGAGTAATTCCGAAGCCCCTATAAATAATCATCTTCTTGAGTTAGACTAGCCATCTAATCCTAATTCTCGAAACCATAGCCCTCCGGTCCAGCGGTTCCAAATGGCGAAAGAGATCGAGATGTAGGTTTTTAGCGTCCAACATGTCCTCGTCAAAGGCTCGTTGAGCATAGTTTCCACAGTCACCGACCACCCAAGGGTTGTTCGGAAGTGGATCAACAATGTATCCAACTCCCTCCAAAAGGTGGAGATGAAGGTCATCGGTCTCGATGCAGAGTACACGGAGCGTCCCACTGGGAAGATCCAATGTGCCTCGTCCAACAGCTGTGCCTCGAAGATGATGTTTTGGTGTACCACATCATACACACGCCCTCCATACCAGGTGAGCTTCATGATTTTTTGTCTCGGGAGGACATATACTTCTGTGGGGCAGCCATCGCAAGGGATAAACAGAAGTTGGAGCCATACAACCATGATTTGAAAAGCATCGCTTACGTACAAACCAAAATAAAAATTCATGTAGAATATTGTGATAAACCGACACCATCCCTATTTGACGTAGCAAATTTTGTGCTCTGAACAAATGTTCAGAAGGGTGATGAGACGCTAGTATTAAGGTCGTCTGGATGGGAGAATTATCCCTTGACGTACAAGCAGATAAAATATGCTGCCCTCGATGCCCGTGTGAGTTTTGAGATAGCTGCAAGGTCCAGAGAGCTTGTTGCGAAGCTGTCTCCCATAGAAAATGAGAACAACAACAAGAATAAGATGCTGCACCAGCAGCAGGGCATTATGGATGGATGAACTATTTCCTCTGTTGTAAAAAATTATTCCCTCTCTGTGTATATTGATATAGATGGACTATTTCGATGGTGTGCATGTCTTTGGAACAAGTAGTAGCATGGGTCCGCTTGACTATAAGGAACTATTTATCCGCCTAGCTTTCTCTGCTACTCCTTCCAGTGATCGATATGCAATGCAAGTGTCCGTAGACATGACATCTTGTCCATGGAAGTTCAACTAAGGCGACCATCATGTTTCATCCACTGCCACTCGCGATTCCCACGACGCTGCTCCAACCCACGGCACCACGTCCCCCGACATGCGCCTCACCCCTCTCGGCCGCACTGCCCCTCTGCCTTTGTGTGCATGACATGTGGGCCAACTGAAATGCGGCGAGCATCAAGTTTCTACCACAGCCACACGCGATTCCCACGATGCTGCTCGAACCCATGACACCATAGGTCCCCCGACCTGCGGCTCACCCCTCTTGGCCCCACTGCCCCTCTGCCTTCGGGAGCATTACATGTGGACCGGCCACCTATCAGGTCCACATGTTATTGACTCAAAGGCAGGTGTCGTAAGGCGCTGAAGCTCAGACCCGAGGGCCCCGAGAGGTAAATGTAACTCCTGCGACAAGCCTTGTGGTGCTACCGCTGCACGAACTCATGGCAAACTCGAGATTTGTTTCTTTACTATACATGCACGCAACGATTTAATGGACATTGTAATCTCAACATGTGATGGGGAGCTCTAAATTTGAATTTGAAACATATAAAACAAAAAAAATTCAAAACCAATAAACCGGGAGAGAGGGAGTATCCCGTAGGATGTGCCCCATACGAAAAAAGTCCCTTGGTTTGTCACCACGAAGATGCGGTTAGAAAGGAGCAGAGCGTCTTCGTACTCGTACGGCAAAAAATCAGCCGCAGACAACATCGTCCACCTTTGACCGCCATGTGCAAGGTTCGTGCTATCTTCCTCAATCTCACCATGGTTCCATCGTACCAATTCAGGCGGTGGCCCGTTGCATGGCTGATCCCAATGTTGGACAAAGGTTCTACGGGAACGGTGTCACCGTTGTAAATGTTGTGCAAATTGATGTGTGTACTCTCCCGTACCTATGCAAGCCAATCTCCACTCGCACCGAGCCTAACCTGTGAAACAGTGGGCAGGGGAGAATTAGGAAATGGACACGGAAGTAGTCTTTAGAATGCATTTACTACGTGATCAAACTCATCTTACCTGCTCATCGGACAAAATCTGAGTGCCCCTCAATGTCGACGTCAACTTGCAACTACGGCCATGCCGTGCTGGAGAGACCCCCAAGGAAACATCCTCGTGCGTTGCACAGAACATCAAGATGCATTTGTATGAGTAGTTTATCTTGTGAGAGAAAAGGATGAACGAGGGAAGGCCTTATTTGCAAATGTGGAGAGGGGTGTCGGTTTCTTTTTGCAAAATTGCCACAGTTTTCTTCCTATCCATCAGATATAAATCGGATGGCCTATATTACAGGGTGGCAGGCACACCATCATCACCAACTCTGTTTTTTATAAGAGTAGAGACTAGCAAGATGCCCATGCGTTGCACGGAACATCAAGATCTTGTGGGAGAAAAGGATGAACGAGGGAAGGCCTTATCTGCAAATGTGGAGAGGAGTGCGGGTAAATTGTCATAGTTTCCTTCCTATCAGTTAGATATAGATCGGACGACCTATATTGCAAGATGGTAGGCACACCATCATGACCAACTCTGCTTTTTATAAGAGCCTATATTGCAGGATGGCAGGCACACCATCATCACCAACTCTGCTTTTTATAAGAGCTCTTATAAAAAGCAGAGTTGGTGATGATGGTGTGCCTGCCATCCTGCAATATAGGCCATCCGCTTTATATCCGACGGATAGGAAGGAAACTATGGCAATTTTGCAAAAAGATACCCACACCCCTCTCCACATTTGCAAATAAGGCCTTCCCTCGTTCATCCTTTTCTCCCACAAGATAAACTACTCATACAAATGCATCTTGATGTTCCGTGCAACGCACGGTCATCTTGCTAGTGTAAGAGGGGTGTGGGTATTTTTTTGCAAAATTGTCATAGTTTCCTTCCTATCGGTCAAATATAAATCGGACGGCCTATACTGCAGGATGGTAGGCACACCATCATCAACAACTCTGTTTTTTTATAGCAGTAGAGTAGGGATAGTGATAGAGACTACTACTACCAATGTGCTGGCCCATGCGTTGCAATGGATCCAAAGTAGTAGAATAATACTTGTTCACGACTTGAAATATAAACACTCTAGTTTTGATATACATATATCAGCAAAATTAAATCATGCTTCACTCAAAATATATTCCTCGGGCTATTTTGATGGTCTGAAGATATCAGGTTTAAAAAAATTGGAGCTATTTTTTTAAATTTTGTAGCATTTTCACGGCATCCAGTGCACCTAAGCGTCTGAAAAAAATTGAGTTTGGGTCGGTGGCACACCCTGCGGCAAGATGCCCATGTGAGCTTCTTTTATAACTAGCAAGATGCCCGTGCATTACAGGAAACATCAAGATGCATTTTTTTATAAAACACCTGTTGTGATTGACCCTTGCAGGATTAATCCCATGTGTAAAAACTAATGATATCTCGAGAATTTTATCGGAAAAATGATATCTTTGGAACAATTTTTCTCTACTACTGCTCCTTGCAGTGAGCGGTATGCAATGCATGTGTCAGCAGACATGATAGCTTGTCCATGGAAGTTGAACCATGACGACCATCACATTTCTTGTTTCTACCACTGCCACACCCACACGCGATTCCCACGATGCCGCTCCAACCCACGTCACGACGTCCCCCGACGAGCGGCTCATCCCTCTCGGCCCCTCCGCTCCTCTGCCTTTGTATGCATGACATGCGGGCCAGCTGAACTGCGGCGACCATCAACTTTCTACCACAACCACACCCAAGTGGATGCGGTTTGCCTGCTCTGCTCCTGTGCTTCGATCCGTACTCCCGCACCATCGAAATTTCATCCAGCGTCTGTGACACATTTCGTCCCGAGCATCAATACTCAGGTGGAGTACTTTTGTACTATAGGCAGTACCCGCCGGTGTGGCCATCCAAGGCCACGCCACCACCGGCCGGTTCATCTCGAACAAGTGAGTTGCGAACCATGCCACCACCATGAGAATGACATGTGGGCCAGCCGCATTTAAGGTCCACATGTCATTGACTCATAGGCCGGTGCACTAAGCCACAGAAGCTTGGTCCTGTGGGCCCCAAGAGGGAAATGTAACTCCTAGACATGCCTTGTGGTGCTTCCGCAGTACGAGCTCGTGCCAAACCCGAATGAGATTTGGTAACCAACTAGTAAGGTACACATGCATTGCACCCAAATCTCTACTCTCTACTCTCTATATCTATATCTATACTCTTATACTACTCTTATAAAAAACAAAGTTTGTGATGATGGTGTGCCTGCCATCCTGCAATATAGGCCGTCCGATTTATATCTGACGGATAAGAAGGAAACTATGGCAATTTTGCAAAAAGATATCCACACCCTCTCCAAATTTGCAAATAGGGCCTTCTCTTGTTCATCCTTTTCTCCCACAACATAAACTACTCATACACATGCATCTTGATTTTCCATGCAACGCATGGGCATCTTGCTAGTTATGAATAAATACGTACACACTCTATCAACGAGCCCCATCAGACACCAAATTTCTTGGCTTCCATGCTACAGCTAGACCTTCCTCTCATTTCTGTTTTCCAACCTGGCGGCGGGCGGGGTACGGTTTGCCAATGGTCGGTTTGCTCAACGGCGGTCCCACATGAAAGTGAAAATGCTAGGCAACACGCCTTCCCTAGCTATGTGGCGTGCCGGATGGGCCGTGGAGTACTCCCGATTCCCGGGCATGTGGGGGTGCGACGCGAACATGACATGCCTTTTCCTTTTACTGGCAATGTGCCCTTGCGTTGCAACGGATCCAAAGTAGAAGAATAGTAGTACTTCTTCACAAACTTGAAATAAATCACTCTTGTTTTGACATACTCCTAATATATTACTTTTCACTCAAAATATATTTCTTAGGCTGTTTTGATGAGGTGAGGGAGGGATGTGGTTGCTTCCAAGATAATAATGGGATTTTTTGTAAATTGGAGCCGAGAAGTGGGCTATTGTTGCAAAAAAGCCCAACTTACCTCACAACCGTTAGATGCAGATCTAATGGTCAGAAATGACGGATGGCAGACACACTACCATCACGAACTGAGTCTTTTATAGGAGTAGGAGTAGAGAAAAAAGTATAAATTATAACATTTGGTTCTGCTCCTTGGCACGATCGATACATAGAAATAATGATTACTTTCAAAAACAGATAGAAATAACGATTGGAAACGCTAGGGCGGGGCTATTTCTGCCAGATAAGCAGGGTACGTAGTAGCTAGGTTGGTGCATCGTCGATTTGGTCACATGCAGTCCGACATGTTCTAGTGTTTCTAGCAAGATGCCCATGCATTGCACGAAGTTGATGGAAAAGGTAAGCACAACTTATAAATTGACAGATGGAGTACTAGTTACAGTGATGCATAAAATTAAGCAAAGGGATCGCCTATGTCGGTATTGACTGGAACGAGAATGCAATAACACAATAAGAATTAAGGCCATGATGATGCGATCGGAGTGGTGGTTATAGGAGGCAAGAACAAAGATGCATCCATGAACGTACGACCTCCTCCTCCTCCTTAACTTAGTGCGCCGGGCCACCGACCGGCGGCTAAGGAGCGGCGGCTTTTGTGGCGAGGTCAAGGTGCTTCTCAGCAAAGGCATCCAAGTCTTCCATCCTGTTGAGGAAGGCCAACGTCATAGCGTTCTCAATGGCCTTGTAGATACCTATGTACACGATTTGCTCATACATGTGGATGTGTAGGTCGACGAATTCTTGCAGGGCGAGGCGCCTCACGGCGAGCGCAACCTCTAGGTGGACATTCTTCGTGGCGTCGGCGGGCAGTCGCAGGGCCACTAGTGCTTGAAATAGGTTCCAGCCATGGAGGACGATTAGGGTGGCAGGCAATGAGGAGCCTGGGTGCGCGGGCTGGAAGAGTACGGCGATGTCGTCCCTGAGCTTCTTGAGGACAGTGAACTTGTTGGTGTTGGCAACGATCATCTGGTCCAACTGAGAGTCGTAGTTGGCGTCGACGGCGGCCATCCACCAGCCGGTCGCAAACACCATCTAGAGACGATCCTCGGCGCCATGCCGCAGGTCGGCATTGTGGACCATCTGGCACAGCCGCTTGCCGCTCGCGCGCATCGTTGCCATGGGTCTGGAGTGAGCACTTTTGCGCTTAGTATAGGTGTTTAGGCAAATGCTTAGGTGCGTACGATGTAGTAGATGCATTGGAATGGAGGGGCGCCTTTATATGCGTGCAAACTGCGTTGCATTCACATCGTGCAGCCTCTTTTCCCGGTCCTCCTCCCATTACTTCCCTCATGCATGCACGATGCTAATTGAAGGAGAATGCATCATTGGTCATTCAACATTTCGGGAACCGCTACCCCTCCCTCATCTGCATTAAAGTCGTATCGGGAACTGTGCCACCCAGTGTCAAATCGAATAGTACTGCACCGCTCGCTGCATGAAACCTTGCCTCCATCAAACCCCTTCGTTAAACCCGCATGCAAACCGAGAAACCTACTCCGGCCACACGTCCGTTCATGAGTACGCCGGAATTAAGCGCAACACCGGCCGAGCTCCTCCCGTCCGCCCTCAGTTTAAACGAGGCCAGATGACAGCCAAGCTCCTACCGTCTGCCCCCTATTTAAACGAGGCCAGACAGACAGCGGGCAAGAATCACACCCCTCCGCTGCTCCCCCATCTCCTCCTTCACCATTTTCTCCACTCTTCCGATGGATACCGAGGAGCCTTTCTCCGGCATACTACCCGGCTGGGTGGCCTGCCGATCCCTCCGGATACGGCCGAGGCTGCTCGGTGCTTCATCAACCTCGCTTGGCCCGACGGAGCCAGTTGCCACCCAATCCGGCGCGTGCTTTAGCAACTCGCTGCTCCAGTTCAGCTCGATGAGGAGTGGCGAGTTGCTCCACACTGGTACGGCGGCGAGCACCCCGGTACGGGCGTCGTCGCTGCCATGTCGTACCGCGTCACCCGTGTCTGTGGTGGCTGCGCCTCCTGTGTGTGTGGGCGCACCTCCCATGCCTACGGAAACGCCATGCAGACAGAGACAGAATCCGGGTGCGTGGAGAGCGACGAGTCGATGGCCAACTTCTCCGTGTCTACGACCATCATCAAGGAGAAGTAGAACACGGGAGGATGCCACCACTTGGGTCCTGTCGGGGATATACCCCGCGGTATGACCCGGACGGAGTTATAAACCGACTAGGACTTGGTAAACCGGTAGATGGTAAACCGGCAGAGAGTTAAGACAGACAGTTAAGACAGATGGTTATAACGGATGGTAATCTGGCAGATGATAACCCGGCAGGTGTTAAGTCAGATGATAACACGAAAGGTGTTAAGTGAGATGATAACCCGACATGTGGTAAGTCAGATGATAACCCGGCAGATAGTCATAATCCGGCATACAGTCATACCCTGACAGACAATCATAACCCGGCAGACAGAGTCGCCTGGGGTTAACAAGCCCGAGACGTTAAGAAGCCCATGATGTTAAGAAGCCCATTAAGAGAAGTCAAAATAGTTTAGGTCTTAATCCGAGTTGGACTCTACATGTAAACCGCCCCTTCAACATATATAAGGAGGGGCAGGGCACCCCAAGGGGGGGGGGTAATAATCGTAAGGGTTAGACATAACTAGGAGAGCTGGTTTACGGCGACTCCCTCATGAGCATAATGAGACCTAGCCACAAACATCATGTAGGGTTGTTACCGGATGATGTTTCTCGGGACTCGAAGCTGTCTAAATCCTCGTCTTGTGTGTTGCGTCTCTTGATTCCGCTCAACACCTCTCAAGCTACCACATAGATACGTTCACCTCATGACTAAGTCCTCACACTAGGACATCTACCGTGACAATTCCACGACAGTTGGCGCCCACCGTGGGGCTCACGCATGGTGGTGTTGAGTACTTGGAGGGATCTTTCCAGGGATCAAGAAGTTCGCAGTTTTCCGTGGCTATCCCATGTCTCGAGAAAATTTCATGGGATGGAAAAAGGTTGTAGCGGAAAGATCAACATCATCAATGAGCAGTAAAACAACAATTTCAGATTCGATCCCGACAAGTTAGAATTCTGCAAGTCGCCAAGCCAAGTCAAGTCGCCAAGTCAAGGCCTTAATCAGATCACGTTCATCTTAATTGAAGAGTCAAAGTCAAAAGGAAGGGAATGTGGCCACTGACTCGGTTTGCCCCGCCGGCTTGATGCTTCTATCGTGGCCTCTCTCCGAGCCGCCGCCGTGAGCTGCTGCCTCGCGGACTTCCTAAGCCGCCCTGCCGGTTTGCTTCCTTCACCACGACCATCCAATTCCGACTCGCCCTTGCTCGGCCTCTGCTCCGGGCCGTGTCCACACCCGCATCTCCACCAAGCTTCCTTCGGGTCGGCTCGACATCACCAAGGTTCCACCGCAATCCTTCTCATACGTGTGCAAATTGCTGCTTTCGAGTTGTCAACACCCCTGCACGAGCTGGCCGTTGATTTGTTTCGCCTGTGAACGGTCTCTGCCTTGTGTAGAGTCGCTATCGTCTTGTTGACCCGCTGCTGTCACGGGCCACCTCATCGGTCGTCCTCTCCGTGGCGACTTGCCTCAAAATCGAATGTGTTACCCGCGGGCCACCGTTTGCCTGGGCCGCCTCCTACATCGAAACCTCGTGAGCCGCCGCATCCAGTGAGTTTCTTCCTGCTTCGAGTTGCCCGACTCTGCCTCACTGAGCCACCCGAACCGTTCGTCAGCCTTGAACCGCCAGCCAAGCCGCCGTCAAAGCACTTCACGGCTGTGGACGCAGGAGGCGCCACCTCTGCCTCTATTACAACCCGTGGTTGAGAGTGCTGCACCTCGCATCCGTCAAGCCGCCTTCACCGTGGCTCGCCTTCATCGACCCACCGGCTGCATCACCCCGCTATGGCCTCCTCACTCTGCCTCCGCGACTGTGTCAAGCTGTCTCGGAGCGGTTCAACGTTTCCCCATCTGGGTTCGACCACCTCTGTCGCAGTGGCCAAGTCAGCCGATGCACCTCGAATTGGCCTGATGCCTTGAGCGCCATCACCATCTGCTGAGCCGCCCCGGATGTGAGTCTCCTTGCATCTATCGCGTGCGCCCGCAGACTTGCTGCTAAACCGCCGCCTGGCCATCTGCTGCTAAACCGCCACGGCCGTGTTTCCACCTCCGTTGGCCTGCCGTTGTTCCCCTGTCGCCTACTCCAGCTGTGTGCCTCCTGCAACAACAGCGAAGTGGTGAGACGTGGCTACTGCGTGTACCTCAAAGATGGCTCCGTACCACACCGAGGTACCCGACGACCGCACTACAAGTCCACGAACTCAAGATAATTGAAAGCTTCGGCTGCAATTTCCATCTATATGGTGGCCGTGTCCGCCGCCTTCGAGTCCGAGCCACCCTCGCGGTGCGCCGGGCCCCGTGCTGCTCCTTCCCTCGCGGCGCCCCGCCTCCACGCGACTGCGCCGGCAAACCGCCCCGGTTGTCCAGCACAGGCCCGACGGCCCCGTCCGTCTCCGCTCGCCGCTGTGCTCCCCTGGCTTCGTGTGCTTTGCTTCGCTCTGCCTATCATGTTGTCTGGCCGGGTCCAGCCCTGCCATCTTCTTGGCCTCGCCTACGAGCCGCCGTCACGCGACTCGTCTCCATTGCCTTGGACCGCCCTGGCCATGCGCTCGCTCGGGCTTCTACAAATCGCCGTCGCCGTTTTGCGAAATCGTCGGCCCAGGAACCTCTAGTCCGTCGCCACTTGCCTCCGCTGGCCAGCCGCCATAGGCCTTCGCCTCGCCGCGAGCCTTGACCCGCCATGGTTGACCCATCGTGGTCGATTCGTCGTGGCCTTGACCCGCCATGGTTGACCCATCGTGGCCTTGACCCGCCATGGTTGACCCACTGTGGTCGATCCGTCATGGCCTTGACCCGCCGTAGTTAACCCACCGTGGTCGATCCGTTGTGGCCTTGACCCATCGTGGTCGATCCGTCATGGCCGTGACCCGCCGTCGTTGACTCGCCGTGGCTGATCCGTTGCACCTCGCTGTGACCTTGCTCTTCTACCATCATTGGGCGTTAAACCACCTCGACTTGCTCTGCCCGATCCTCCGCTTGCTCGCCGCTCCTTCTTAGAGGAAGAAGAGATGTGGGCCGGGTGTTTGTGTGAAATTGGATTAGGAAAAGAGGCAGAGCCGCCCTGTGTAAAAAAATCGGGCTATGGTTTTGTCTACAAGAAGAGGAATGGTGTGGCTACTTAAAATTGGTCAATCAAGTTGACTGACTCGCTATAAGCTAGCTTTGGAAGATGGGTCAACCATGGCCTCCTAAGCCGCCTGTGGACGCCGCCTCTCTGACCTACCTAAGGATAAAAATGAAGAAGAAGGGGGAAGGCAACCGTCCATGTTCATCCGATAAAAAATACCAGGTGCTATCCTTTCTATATATTTTGTCTGTGCATTTCAATTCCTCTGAGCACCATTACACTTCCCTATTGGTGTTTTTATATACAGGAAAAATTATTGTTATATTGCGGGTATAAAGCACACACTTGCAACATTTTAGAACAGTGTTTTCCTCCGTGTCACATTACCCGATGAACGGATGGCCAGTTCACGCGTCCGCACCGGTTTACAACATGGAGGACAACTTGCCCGTCCGCAGCGGCCTATAATATTGCGGCCAACTCATCTGTTTGCTCCCATGGTGGACTCACCCATGATTGATTTCCGCTTCACCATGGTGATCATCAACTCCGCAGTGGATAACTACTGGCCTAACATATCAGGTGAAGTCCATCCTGTATATTTTTATATTATATTGCTTTTTTTAAAAGAGCAATTACTTCGGCTTGTAAGTTCTTCAATGCAGGGCAAGTTGTCTACTGCAAAAGGGATTTTTATATCACTGAGATGTTGAATGACTCATACCGGTTTATATCACGGTCAAATATGGAGAATCTCAAGCCAACTCCTTGAGTCGCCTTAAGACTCGGTGGCTACAATGATGTGACTTGGCAGAATTGGCCGGTTTTAGTGAATTCAAGAACTCTGGGTCAGTGGAGGGAAGATAACCCGGCCCTGGAGGCTACTGCCTTGTTGGCGAATATTTAAAGGCCGTTAGAAAATTTCCGGCTTAAAAAGAAGGATTCCGGTTTAAAATCCGGCTCAAGGTAAAGCTGTCTCCCACAAAGCTTTGAAGCTCTCAATATCCGGTTTAAGAATTTCCGGTTCAAAAGAATAATCTCTCGCAAGTTCAAGTTCTCAGAAAAAAATAAAGGGACCAAAGAGAGTCTGTTGCAAAAGCACAGCTCTAACATAGGTGCCCTTGAGCACAGCTCACAATATCACATGGGGGCTTGGTCGTATTCGAACAATAGCTACACCTCTTGATCGGCGTAAGGCCACCAGGGAAATCACTTGGGGGCTTGGTCGTATTCGAACCATAGCTACACCTCTTGATCGGCGTAAGGCCACCAGGGAAATCACTTGGGGGCTTGGTCGTATTCAAACCATAGCTACACCTCTTGATCGGCGTAAGGCCACCAAGGAAATCACTTGGGGGCTTGGTCGTATTCGAACCATAGCTACACCTCTTGATCGGCGCAAGGCCACCAGGGAAATCACTTGGGGGCTTGGTCGTATTCGAACCATAGCTACACCTCTTGATCGGCGTAAGGCCACCAGGGAAATCACTTGGGGGCTTGGTCGTATTCGAACCATAGCTTAAACCCTCTTGATCGGATCAATGCCACATACATATACATCATCATATATTGCATCATGCATTGAATCATCATTACATCATCGTAGCATACATCATATGTGCAAATGGAAGGAATAGTCCCGAGTCGCTGCAGGCTTACGACCCGGCACTTGGGGGCTACATTATTCAAGTTGAGATTATATCAAATATGCAAGTCCCATGTCACTGCCAGCATGCACCATGGCACTTGGGGGCTAATGCAAAGTCATTTTTATTGGCCTTATTGAAGACCCGACTCATCACATCATAATGAGCCGGCCCTTGGGGGCTACCAATTGCTCCTGTCAAAAATTTAAGGCAAACAAGCTCTAATCCATTATGTTGAAAGGTTTATTACTCAGTTGGTAGAGTACAAAGCTCTTAACCTTGTGGACGTGGGTTCAAGCCCCATGGTGAGGGTTACGTCATATGAAGTTATTTTCAATGAAGTATATATATAAAGTCCCAGCCCAGTATTATCTTACTGAGCCGGCCCTTGGGGGCTACACGTTGCTGCTCAAGTCTACATGATCATATCTACAAAGTCCATACTCAATATTGCATAATGACCCGTCCCTTGGGGGCTACACTGGTTGAAGTTTTTATGAGCATAAGGCAATTTCAAGTCCCAGGTTGCTGCAAGCAAGACAATCCGGCATTTGGGGGCTACATATGTGGAATACTCAGTTTATGACTAATGACTGAGATGAACAAATCGGGTTTCTTCAAGGCGGTGACATTTATATTGAAGCAAGTCCTAAGCTGTTGCTACGCTACCTTCTTAAGACTTGGGGGCTACAAGTGATAGGCATATAAGAGGTATATTTTCAAGCTTGATGTTAACTACAATTATGACCCAATATTTATAAACCGGCAATTTTGGCAATGATAAAGCGGCAAGTTCTACATCCTTAAGCCGACCGAATATTAGATGAGGATTCCAAGGACCAATATTTTTGTTAAGCATTGAGAGCTGAATCAAATGAATTATTCTTCACAATATTTCTCTATGACAAACCAATGTCAGCAAATTGATTATGAAGCTGGCCTATTGACCTGGATTTTCTAGAAGAAGGAAATGACAAGGACTTAAGGATGATCAGGATAAGTTTAGCATGGATAAATCCAAATTAAATTGGGGACTAATGTCGGGGATATACCCCGCGGTATGACCCGGCCGGAGTTATAACCCAGCTGGGACTTGGCAAACCGGCAGATGGTAAACCGGCAGAAAGTTAAGACAGACACTTAAGACAGATGGTTATAACGTATGGTAATCCTTCAGATGATAACCCGGCAGGTGTTAAGTCAGATGATAACCCGACAGGTGTTAAGTCAGATGATAACCCGACAGGTGTTAAGTTAGATGATAACCCGGCATGTGTTAAGTTAGATGATAACCCGGCAGACAGTCATAACCCGACAGACAATCATAACCCGGCAGACAAAGTCGCTGGGGTTAACAAGCCCGAGACATTAAGAAGCCCATGAAGAGAAGTCAAAATAGTTTAAGTCTTAATCCGAGTTGGACTCTACATGTAACCCGCCCCTTCAACATATATAAGGAGGGGCAGGGCACCCCAAAGGGGGGGGAGGAAATAATCTTAAGGGTTAGACATAACTAGGAGAGCTTGTTCACGGCGACTCCCTCATGAGCATAATGAGACCTAGCCACAAACAACATGTAGGGTTGTTACCGGATGATGTTTCCCGGGGCCCGAAGCTGTCTAAATCCTCATCTTGTGTGTTGCGTCTCTCGATTCTGCTCAACCCCTCTCAAGCTACCAAATAGATGCATTGACCTCACGACTAAATCCTCACACTAGAACATCTCCTGTGACAATTCCACGACAGGTCCCATGAAGGCTACCGCCGAGGCGACGACGGCACATTTAGGTGGTTTCTTTGCTGCTTCGTCTCTTCCGAGGACCTTCGTCGAAACCCGCAAGTGTCTACCGGACATGAGGAAGACAAAGGGATCCGCGGGCGGCCATTTATATTACGTCCTCCCTCTCCGGCTGGCGGGAAATATTTGTTCTAAGAATGGATAATTGGATGTATCTATAACTAAAATAAGTCTAGATACATCCATTTTTAGGACAAGTATTTCCGGACGGAGGGACTATTATTTATACCAAGAGAGCCGGATTAGCACCGCTTAGTTCATGTAAATGTAATGAAATCCATCATGTTTATATGAAGATCTGAATTTTTTATACGAAATCCTGCATGCTTATATGAAAACTGTTCGTGTTTGCACGAATTTCATCTGGGTGGTTAGAGTTGTGAAAATGTATGCCACTGGCGTTTGATGTCGTCCTCCGTGGAAGGAAGCAGGAGGAAATTTGCCGGCTGCCGTTGGATATGCTCTTATGCTGGAAAAAATAGAGTCACATCCAATCCATTTGAGTTAATTGCGTGTATGATTCTCCCCTCTATAAAAAGTTAATTGCATGTATAGTGTACACGTGACTTGCAGGGTGGCTACAGCTTCGTATAGAAAGTTAAAAAGAAACAAGTCTCTTATGCTGGAAATAATAGATTCACATCCAATCTATTTGAGTTAATTGTGTATATGATTTTCCCTCTATAAAAAGTTAATTGCATGTACAGTGTACACGTGACTTGCAGGGTGGCTACACCTTCGTACAGAAAGTTAAAAAGAAACAAGTACATCCTTAATCTTGTATTCTAAGTACTCTGTGGGTTCCACTGTCAGTACAATAGCGAAAGAAGTATATATTAAATAAGTAATATATATATAATAATCTAAAGTTAAAGACAAAATTCGAACTCAGGTCATCGCGTTGCGAGCATCCGGCGCTAACCAGTCCAGCACATTTTTGTTGTACACCATGTTGTAGATATATCTCCATGTGTACTCTTATACTCCATCCATTCCTAAATATTTGTCTTTTTCAGATTTCAAATGGACTACCACATACGGATGTGTATGTAGACATATTTTAGATTGTAGATTCACTCATTTTGCTCTGTATGTAGTCACTTGTTGAAATCTCTAAAAAGACCAATATTTAGGAACAGAGGGAGTAGAAAACAGAGTTGGTGATGATGGTGTGCGTGCCATCCTGCAATATAGGCCGTCAGATTTATATTTAACAGATAGGAAGGAAACTATGACAATTTTGCAAAAAGATACCACACCCCTATCCATGTTTGCAAATAAGGCCTTCCCTCATTCATCCTTTTCTCTACTCTTACTAGCAATGTGCCCGTGCGTTGCAACGGATCCAAAATATAATAATACATGTTCACAAACTTGAAAGAAAAACACTCTAGTTTGGTGTATATATCACTAAAAAATATAATCGTATTAGGTTTCACTCAAAATATATTCCTTGTGGCTGTTTTGATGAGGTGGGGGAGGGATGTGGTTGGTTTTAATATACTAAGGGGTTTCTGCAAATTGGAGCATGGAAGTGGGGTCTTGCTGCAAAAAGCCACGACTTACATCATAGTCGTTAGATGCAGATCTGATGGTCAGAAATGATGGATGGCAGGTACACCATCATCACCAACTAAGTCTTTTATAGGAGTTGAGATAAAAAACAGAGTTGGTGATGATGGTGTGCCTGCCATCCTGCAATATAGGCCGTCCGATTTATATCTGGCGGATAGGAAGGAAACTATGGCAATTTTGCAAAAAGATACCCACACCCCTCTCCACATTTACAAATAAGGCCTTCCCTCGTTCATCCTTTTCTCTCACAAGATAAACTACTCATATAAACGTATCTTGATGTTCCATGCAACGCATGGGCATCTTGCTAGTCTCTCACAAGATAAACTACTGATACAAATGTATCTTGATGTTCCGTGCAACGCACGAGCATCTAGCTAGTTTCTTTTAAAATAGTTACCGCGATAATTTGTTTGAAGTGATATATTTTATTTCTGCCACGAATGATTTCAGATTCACTAGTAGTAGCAAAGAAAAGGTTGTCTTGCTAATTAATAGAAAACAGGGTGAAAACTATCACATGAGGCCGGTAAAAACAAAGCACATTGGGTTCAGCGTCATCGTCACTACAGCTGTGCACGCGCGAGAAGTCTACATATCGAGTGCGCTACGGAGAAAAAGATGTATTGAGTGTGTCTGAGCGAGGCACAGAGACACAATGTTTGAGAGAGAAACCAATTGACAGATTAACATCAGATCGAGTTGTCACCCTTCTGCTGTCATTGTTGGGGTTGGGGTGGGGTGGGGAGGGAGAGGGAGAGAAAGACACATCGATTGTGCGCGGTATGCACAGAGGCACAACTAGCGAGTGTGTGTGTGTGTGTTTGAAAGAGGAGTAGATAGATTACTATCAAGATCGAGGTGCCACCCTACTCCTTAGGTGTCGGGCAGTGTGTGTGTGTGTGTGTGTGTGTGTGTGTGTGTGTGTTTGAGAGAGAAGCCAGTCGATGGATTAGTATCAAGATCGAGGTGTCACCCTACTCCTTCGGTGTCGGGAAGTGTGTGTGTGTGGGTGGGGGGGGGCAGTGACACTTACATATCTCTACTCTTATAAAAAACAGAGTTGGTGATGATGGTGTTCCTGCCATCCTGCAATATAGGCCATCTGATTTATATCTGACAGATAGGACGGAAACTATGACAATTTTGCAAAAAGATACCCACACCCCTCTCCACAGTTGCAAATAAGGCATTCCCTCGTTCATCCTTTTCTCCCACAAGATAAACTACTCATACAAATGCATCTTGATGTTTCGTGCAACGCATGGGCATCTTGCTAGTAGGGAGAAGGAGTTTGTGTGACACATATCTATATTAAGGGATAGGTAGATAGGATGTGTGTGAGGCATACTTAAAGCATCATAGAGATAAACAAACGGTGTGCATGCGAGTGCCGGAAAAAATGAAATGACAAACAATGTCTACGCGCGCGCGTGTGCGTATGTGTGTGTGTGTGTGTGTGTGTGAGAGAGAGAGAGAGAGAGAGAAATCTCAAAACAAAAGGTGCTCTGCTGGAATCCCATTGTATGTATTCATATGGTTCCGGAACTCGAGTTAACCTTAGGCATATGTATGAGAGACATAATTATCCTTTGAGACATTAGTGGCTGTGGGTGGGCGGAATTAAAGGGGTGGGTGTGTTCGATGGACAGAGCGTGTGTGTTTCTGTGTGAGAGACTTGTAGGACGGGGTAGAAAGATGAATTCTAACCTTGATGGAGGGAGAGAAATACACGAAGTGCGCGTGTGTGATTTTGATGCCCACGAGGAAATGAGATATGTATGCGTGTGTGAAAGTGCTAGTGATCGACTAGAGGGGGGTGAATAGGCGATTTTTATGAAAGTCTTCAAAACATGGAAGTTTCGAAGACAGACGATAAAAATGAACCTATTAACATGCAGCGGAAAGTAGACTACACTAGCCAAGCCAGAGTCAAGTATTCAATGAAGTGAAAGCACAAAGACTAATACCAGCTAGGCAGTATGGATCAGGATGGAAGATAGTATGAAGCCAATCAGAACAAGCAGTCACACAGTGAAGACAAATAGATAATGCAAACAGGCAATGACTTCACAAGGACCAATCGGCAAATAAAGAGATGGGAAGGATAGAACCAGTGGCTCGTTGAAGACAATGATTTGTTGGACCAGTTCCAGTTGCTGTGACAACTGTACGTCTAGTTAGGGAGGCTGAGATTCAACTCAGAAGACCGCGTCTTCACCTTATTCCCCTTGAGCTAAGGACACCCAGTCCTCACCCAATTACTCTGGTAAGTCTTCAAGGTAGACTTCCAAACCTTCACAGACTTCGTTCACCGGCGATCCACAATGACTCTTGGATGCTCAGAACGCGACGCCTAACTGGCTGGAGGATTCACAGTCCTCAAGTGTAATAAGTCTTCAGATCACACAGACAGGAAGACTTCAGTGATGCCTAATACTATTTGGCTCTGGGTGTTTAGGGCTTTATCCTCGCAAGGATTTCTCTCTCAAAGGCTTCGAGGTGGGTTTCTCTCGAACGACAAAAGCTGTGCACTAACTCTGAGCAGCCAACCAATTTATGGTGTAAGGGGTGGGCTATTTATAGCCACTAGGCAACCCGACCTCATTTTTCCAAAATGACCCTGGGTCACTAAGGAACTGACGCATGTTCCAACGGTCAGATTTCAAACACACACGGCAAATTTACTTGAGCTACAAGCAAAGCTGAATTATCTAGCTCTGGATAAGATTTGCTCTCATTGTCTTCGCTCGAAGACATAGGATTTTGGTTAAGCATCACTTCAGTCTTTCTGACTGGTTCACTTGGACCCCACTTAACAGTACGGTGGTTCCTATGACTCAACAAAGAAGAAAAAGAACGACAAAACAACTAAGTCTTCGCGCTCCATAGTCTTCACGTGATGTCTTCTCTTGTCATAGTCTTCAATGTGAATGTCTTCACATACCACCTTTGACTTCAATATCTTCATACATTTTTAGGGGTCATCTCCGGTAGGAAAACTGAATCAATGAGGGACTTCTACCTGTGTTATCCTGCAATTCTCACAAACACATTAGTCCCTCAACCAGGTTTGTCGTCAATACTCCAAAACCAACTAGGGGTAGCACTAGATGCACTTATAATCTCCCCCTTTTTGGTGATTGATGACAAACTGGTTGAAGTTTTCAACGGGGATAAAAGTATGTGAAATTGTAAAGGATTGAATTATTGTGTTCGTAAGTAGCAGGAAGGCTCCCCCTGACGATGTGCATCTAAGTATTTGCTTTTGAATGCAAATGCACATGGCAGGTTGTACTTGCGGAGCTCCTCTTTTACTTATGAAGACAATTCATCATGCATGAAAGGATATATCGAAGATAATGACATGCATAATGGAAAATGGACGTCTGCCAAATGACTTCGTGCGAAATTTATCGTCGCACATGCGGAATTTATCATCGCATCACATAGTGTCGAAAAAGTAGCAAACGACCATCAAGTTTAAGTGTTACAACTCAAAAACGAACCAAATGTTTCAAAAGCGAGAGCTGTAAGCACTTTGCAAATGTAGCAAAAACTAAAGCAACCACCCATATGGACCCGCTTGAAGACTATCAACTCATATGCTTCTCCCCCTTTTGTCAGTAAGGACCAAAAAGGTTTGAATACATAGAGCTTCTACTCGTTCCCATGAGGTGCAGGCGAAGCAGCAGGGTCGTCGTTGAGGTCCGTGGTGCAGAAGAACTCGATGCAGTGTCGACACGCGCTGAAGTTGGAGGTGGTGTAGTGGCATCATCTTGGTCATCAATGACTTTGGCATTCACCGTTGCAGCTGAGGACGAATAGTCAGAGTCTTCAAGTGAGGGAGTCCGACGCAAGTGAGAATTCCTTGGAGGAGTGGAGTCAAACTTGAATCTTTCTGTGAAGCCATCGTCTTGAAGATCTTCTTCAGCAGTGAGCAAAGTCAAACTCTTCCAAGACCTTCGACAGGTTTCATGTGTAACAAAGGCATTCTTGGTGGCAAGATTGTGAATGCGATTGACGTCCACCAAGAGGCTTTGCATATGACGCTTAAGCCAGTCATGATGCTTATCCTGTTTATGATGTAGCACGACGAGAAGCTCTCGGTCATTGAGAACACGAGATCGCTTCCGAGGCCTTTGGGCAATGGTGCTTCCAGTTGCGTCATTTTGGGCGCGAGGGGCACGTGTGTTACCATCGAATGGATAAACACGAGATACTACCTGAACTCCTTCAATGGGCTGGGTGAAGCTTTGATGATCAACGTTGTGAAGATAGATTGGATCCTTAGCAGTCTCTAAGTAAATAGCTTCAACAGACAGATCAACCTCTGGCAAGAATACAAGATGATTGCGCACATACGGCTGATAGTTGAAGGCAGAGTGAAGCTTGATAAGGCGCATGACCCATGGAGCATAGAATTTCATACCAAAAATGTCGGAGCCAGATGCAACCAACTGCCTAATGAAGAAGTCTTGAGCATTGAAGCTTATGCCATTGAAGATATAGAAAACCAAAGTCTTCATTGCTCCATCAAGCTTCGCTGTAGATGAATGTCCTTTGACATGCCATAGAGTTTTTCTGATGATATGGTAAATGGTGCGGGGCAGATACTCTAGGTCTTCAACAAGGAATTCGGTTGGGTATTCAGCGTCGTGAGGTAAAGGCTTCATCATGCTCAACATTTGGCTCATGTTGGGTTCTGGCTTCTGGAAAATGCTCTCCAAAGCATTCTGGTGTTGTTGACAACCTGGTTCATAATATTCGCCAAGAATGGGCAAGGCTGTGAGCTCAATGATGTCTTGGGCTTTAACTTCATGATGAACATTGCCTGTCATCCACTCAAGGATCCAAGTCTTCGGATCCCTGTTGTATCCACGAATGTGGAGGGTAGCATAGACTTGAAGCAGAAGTTCTTCATTCCAGTGTTCCTTTGTAGTCACAAAGTTGAGCAAACCCGCATCACGGAAGCAGTCAAGGGCTTCTTCAAGACATGGCAGTCCAGCAATGGCTTCACAATCAAGATGCATATGAGGGAAGATGCGTCCCTGATTGTACAAGATGCATGAATAATAGCTTCGCTGCTGATAACTCCAGAATTGGTCCAAAGAGATTCTTGGCCTTGTGTAGGGGTTCTTATCACTGTCGAAGAATGTGTTGTGTGCCTTGAATCTATTTAGATTAAATGATCCTGGTGAAGTTGCAGTACCTGGAAACCGTGGTAGCCTTGGCTTTGGCTTCTGGACCTGAGGCCTGTGCTCCACATGATAGGCAAATTGAGGTCCGGGAGTAGGCGGAGGAACCAGAATTGGCCAGCGGACGGTAAGAAGCTGTCCATGATCATATGCTTTCTCAATTGTGGGTGGCCTTGGAGGAGGTACAGGAGCAGAGGCATTGGCTTCAGGCAGCGGATTTGCTTCGGGTGCTGCACTGGCTTCAGGTGCATTCACTTCTGGCACCACATTAGCTTCAGGTGCCACATTAGCCTCAGCCATGACAACGTCATTGGCTTTAGTGTTGATGTTGGTGGCCGCCTCAGTATTGGTAACCTCCACTTCAGGAGCTAGAGGGTCGGACACGTTCTCCTCGAGAACAACTTCAGGGTTGGACGGGGGTGTACCAGAACGTTCTTCTTCATAGTCATCGGCTGATGCAGCCGGAATATCTTCAGCCGTTTTGGCTTCAGATTCAGGGATGTTCGCAGTAGGAGTGGCTTCAGGAAAGACTTCGCGTGAAACGGATTGGCGCTCTTCTCCTTCTAGAACACTTGACAATGTAACCTGTGGCCTTGGTCCTTTGCGAAGGCTGCGAAATGCTGGCGATGCCTATGGAGATGGAGTTGGTTGGGCCTCAAAGTCTTCACTGTCAATCACCGGAGTGGTGACCTGAGGTGGGGGAGTGATTGGTGTTTCTTCAGCACGAGGGGATTCTTGAGGGTGATCGGCCCATGAGTCACCCTGAGCAATTGGCATCAATGGACGACCAATGCTGATGAGTTTGCTGTTCGTGAGAACAGGCGATGATACCAAATTGTGCTTGATCTGAGGAAGGACTTCATCATCTTCAACATTATTGTGAGGACCAATGTCTTCAGCTGTGGTGGGGTCAACAGCTGGATTCTCTTCAAATTCAGGAGCCTCTGTGAAAGCAGGCTCATGAACTAACAGACGACGTTCACGATGTTCAGATGCAGGACGAGCAACAGAAATTGGCTCGACAAGAAGGGGCTTTGTGGAAGCAGCTCGATCTCTCTTCTTTGTTTTCCTTTTCTTGGTTGGGGGAGCATCATCAGTGGTGGCTTTGGTCTTACGCTTTCTGGCTTCGGCTTCAGCTGCTCTAGTTTTCTTGAATTCTGAAGCCATTGTGGGGACCTTAGGCTTCGAGCCTGTCATATTGGCTGGGAAGACAATGCGAGGTTCTTCCTGCCTTGATGCTTCTGGTTCTGCCACAGCTGGCTTCTTCTTCTTCTTGGCAGCCATTCTGGGGTCGATGCTTGGTCGCCCCAAAGCCTTGCATTTTTCAGCTTCATTGTTGCCTTGAACACATTTGGCAGCAAGATTCTTCATGCGACCACGAGGACATTTTGCTTCTTCTCATTTCTTGTGGAATGCCTCCTTGAGCTCATGCATCATGACCTTGAAGTTTTGAATGTCTTCAACATTGAGCTTGGCCATGTGCTTCTTGAACTGAGCCTTTTCATAGTCAATCTTGTGCTTTAGCTCAACAATCTTCTGGGCAAGAGCCAGCTCAGGAGCAATGGCTCTATGGAAGGAGACGCCGAGGCCAATTGGAAGCCGAAGATCATCAAAACTGACATCTGGGTTGTCAAACCACTCATAAATAAACATGTACAGGATCTCCACATCAAAGAGAGGAAGATCATTGAAGATTTCTGCCTCTTGCTAGCTCTTTATCAATTGCTCTAGAGCGTCATCGCCAAGATCATCGTCGCTGGACAGATCAATGGCGTCATTCTCGTTTCTCAAAATAGCAGCAGGAGTCAGTGCTTGACCAGTGGGTTGCATGGGCTTTTTCAACTTGTTAGACTTGGAGATGTGTGAGAGATCTTCAGACTGCACACCTGACTTCAGGAGGTGCAGTGGCCAAAGGCTTCGCCCGTGAGACCTTTGGTGGAGAAGAGGGCTTTGAAGCCTTTGGTTTCTTTTGCTTCACAGGCTTCGGTGGTGTAGGTGCTTCGTGAGAATCAGTGTCATCTGCAGAGTGGTCCACGGCTGCCCCTTGAACCTGAATGTGAGTGATGAGACCTTCTAAGTTGTAGAAGGGCCCAATAATATTGGGTTTAGCTTCGCGTGTGCCGTCAGCTCGTGGTGCAGAGGGGCCTGGGTTGAAGTCTAATCCCAAAGACTTCTTGTTTTCCTTGGATGAGTTCTCGCAGCCTGATAGTTGCGCTTGAACAGATTATCTTCACGACACCATAACAGAGAAGATGGGTCGGCATTAGCAGGCTGAGGTCCACGAATCATGCAGGGGTAGAAGCTTTGAGCAATAGCTTTGGACTTTGACTTGGGCTGAAGACCTTAGTATATTATATCTCCCCAGGGTCCCTTTAAGGCATTCTTCTCAGGATACTCCTTGGTGACAAATCTGTACTTGAACCATTCCTCTGCCCAATGTCTTCGAATCCATTGGATTCGGTTCTTGCGCTCTCCATAGGTTTCTTCTGGATCTGACTTGTATAACTCATAGAGATCCGGTGGCAGGTCCTTAGCAGTGTTTCCACGGCATTGTCTGCCGCCCTTTCTGACTGATTTTTGAGTTATCATGAAGTTTAGACTGAAAGGCTTCAACACTGTCAAAGTCTTCCGTCTACTGGTCAGACAGGAACTGGCTTCAGGAGAATTTATGTGACGCTATAAGAACTCTTCAAATGAATGCAGACTATGAGAACCAAGGGATTCTCCCACGGACATGTACCTGTGACAGCTTTAGAGATGCGAGGGAAGGGGAAGAGGTCATATGCATTCTCAGATGATTTTGAAGATAAATCAGTTTAGAAGACATTGACCTCATAGTGTGAAGACATTCACTCATATGTAGAGAGTTGGTTCTAGATTTGTACGAATCCATGAATAAGTACAAGTGAGGAATCTAACTACTTTGTGAAGCATAAGTGAACATACTAGGCATGCTATAAGATGCAGAACGAGATAGATCCAACTTGTAGGAACAGAAACCACTTGGGGTTGAAAAGGATGAATCTATCGGATCAAAAGGACCGTAAAAAGAGTTTTAGTTTACCACACCAGGAACTGCTAGACAGAGTGGGAGAGGAGGCCGAGCAGTTTGATCTTCCGTGCCCTAACTTGGCGATGGAGGACACCTACGGCGACGGCGGAGAAGACGATGTCCGCGGCCGGCGTGAGGATGACGTTGGTGAAGTCACGGCAGCAAAGCGCTTCGTCGCCGGCATCGTCGAGGGATAGCGGTGGCGCTAGGGTTTGTGCGAGAGTGGAAGAAGAGATAATGACTGGGGTGAGGCGTGTATTTATAGGGACAGGGACGGCATAGTGTTATTACACAGGTGCCCCTGGAGGTTCACATCTGAAGGACACGTGGCGATCATGCAACACATTGGAGGTTGTTCCACGTTCCCACGCATGCCTGGATTGTCGGGTGGTCGTTCCCGCTTTTCCGGGCAGGCAAAAATGATTAAGCATTTAAAACAGGTTTAATGTTTGTCTCTGTATGTTCTGCTGCCAAGGACGCAGCGAAGACATTCGACAGTTTCAATAGAATGCATATGATTTGGATAGATAGACTTAAGACAGGAGCATAGAAAGGTCAGGGTCCGATCACATTCACTCAGTTCAAAAGATTCAACTAGAAGACATAGCTATAAGTGAATGCTGTAGAGGACAGAAACCAAATCAGTACATTGAAGATAAACATGAAGCCATGTTAACAATGAAGACAAACCAAATGCGAAGACTTTGCAAATGCAACACCAACAGAAAGTATTCCAAACAAAAGTTTGGTGGTGGTGTTACCCACCGTATAGGAAATATTAGACCCAGACACGGCGCACAATTATCGCGGCACTTCCGAAGTCGAATTCCGCATTGATGTATTCACACTTAGAGTGTAAGTCTTCATTAGTTGAAGATATATGTTACTTTGTGTGTTTGCACATCTAAGTCATCAACATGCATTAGTGTTAGGATGTTTGCATGATCACAGGACATTTGAGGATTCCATGATATTTAGCTCTGACCACAACTTGCAAAACCTTTTCTCATCCAAGGGCTTTGTGAAGATATCTGCCAGTTGCTCTTCAGTGCCGACGTGAATGATATCAATATCTTCCTTCATGACATGATCTCTGAGAAAGTGATGACGGATCTGAATGTGCTTTGTCTTCGAGTGCTGAACTGGGTTGTTGGCGATCTTGATGGCGCTTTCATTGTCGCAGTAGAGTGGCACTTGCTTCAGATGAATGCCATAGACTTTGAGTGTTTGCTTCATCCATAGAAGCTGAGCGCAGCAAGATCCAGCAGTAATGTATTCAGATTCGGCAGTGGAGAGAGATACACAGTTCTGCTTCTTTGAAGACCAACACACAAGTGATCATCCCAGAAAGTGACATGTGCCTGATGTAGTCTTGTAATCCACCTTGTCACCAGCATAATCAGCATCCGAGAATCCAACTAGATCTAACTCTGAGCCCTTTGGATACCATAATCCTAGTGTTGGGGTGTGAGCCAAATATCGAAGAATATGCTTCACAACTAAGTGATGCAATTCCTTTGGTGCCGCTTGGAATCGAGAACACATGCAAACACTAAGCATGATATCTGGCCTAGATGCACATAAGTAAAGCAAGGAACCAATCATGGAGTGGTATACCTTTTGATTGAACTCTTTACCATTGGCGTCAGAATCTAGATGACTGTTGGTAGGCATTGGCGTCGTGTAACCTTTGCAGTCTTGCATTCCAAACTTCTTCAGGCAATCCTTGAGGTATTTCTCTTGAGATATGAAGATGTCGTTGCGTTTCCGTCGTATTTGAAGACCAAGGAAGAACTTCAGCTCACCCATGATGGATGAAAGTGCGTTATATCGACTAGAGGGGGGGGGTGAATAGGCGATTTTTATGAAAGTCTTAAAAACGTGGAAGTTATGAAGACAAACGATAGAAATAAACCTATTACCCTGCAGCGGAAGGTAGACTACACTAGGCAAGCCATAGTCAAGTATTCAATAGAGTGAAAGCACAATGACTAATAGCAGCAATGTAGTAAGGATCAGGTAGGAAGATATTGTGAAGCCGCACAGAACACGCAGTCACTCAGTGAAGACAAAAGATAGTGCGAACATACAATGACTTCACAAGGAGTAACAGTAAGTAAAGGGAAGGGAAGATGAAACCAGTGACTCGCTGAAGACAATGATTTGTTGGACCAGTTCTAGTTGTTGTGACAACTGTACGTCTGGTTAGGGCCGCTAGGTATTTAAACCTTAGGACACACAGTCCCGGACACCCAGTCCTGAACACATAGCTTAGGACACCCAGTCCTCACCGTATTCCCCTTGAGCTAAGGTCACACAGACCTCGCCCAATCACTCTGGTAAGTCTTCAAGGTAGACTCCCAAACCTTCATATACTTCGTTCACCGGCAATCCACAATGTCTCTTGGATGCTCAGAACGCGACGCCTAACCGGCTGGAGGATGCACAGTCCTCAAGTGTAATAAGTCTTCAAATCACACAGACAAGAAGACTTAAGTGATGCCCAATTCTCTTTGGCTCTGGGTGGTTAGGGCTTTATCCTCGCAAGGAATTCTCTCTCAAAGGCTTTGAGGTGGGTTGCTCTAAAACGACAAAAGCCGTACTCTGAATCTGAGCAGCCAACCGTTTATGGTTGTAGGGGTGGGCTATTTATAGCCACTTGGCAACCCGACCTGATTTGTCCGAAATGACCCTGGGTCACTAAGGAACTGACACGTGTTCCAATGGTCAGATTTCAAACTCACACGGCAACTTTACTTGGGCTGCAAGCAAAGCTGACTTGTCCGACTCTGGACAAGATTCTCTCTCATAGTCTTCACTCGAAGACATAGGTTTTGGTTAGGCATCACTTCAGTCATTCTGACTGGTTCTCTTGGACTCCACTTAATAGTATGGTGGTTCCTATGACTCAACACAAAAGAAAGAGAACTACGAACGATCTAAGTCTTCGAGCTCCATAGGCTTCATGTGGTGTCTTCTCTTGTCATAGTCTTCAATGTGAATATCTTCATATACCACCTTTGACTTCAATGTCTTCATACATTTTTAGGGGTCATCTCTGGTAGGAAAACCGAATCAATGAGGGACTTCTACTTGTGTTATCCTGCAATTCTCACAAACACATTAGTCCCTCAACTAGGTTTGTCGTCAATACTCCAAAACCATCTAGGGGTGGCACTAGATGCACTTACAATCTCCCCCTTTTTGGTGATTGATGACAAACTAGTTGAAGTTCTCAATGGGGAATATAATCTATGAAATTGTAAAGGATAAGGAATTGTCTTCATAAGTTGCAAGGGCTCCCCCTGAAGATGTGCATATAAGTAATTTGCTTTTGGAATGCAAATGCACATGGCAGGTTGTACTTGTAGAGATCCACTTCAACTTATGACGACAATCCACTATGCATGTGAAAGTATATGAAGATAATGACATGCATAATGGAAAATGGACGTCTGCAGAATGATCTAAGTGCAGAATTTATCGTCGCACATGCGGAATTTATCATCGCAAAACAAGGTGGCAGATAAGTAGCAGACGACCATCGAGTTTAAGTGTTACAACTCAAAGAAGCAAATGTAGCAAAACGAGAGTTGTAAGCACGAAGCAAAATATAAAGCACCCACCCATATGGACCCGCTTGAAGACTATCAACCTCATATGCTTCTCCCCCTTTTGTCAGTAAGGACCAAAAAGGTTTGAAGACATAGAGCATCTACTCATTCCCATGAGGAGTAGGTGAAGCAGCAGGGTCGTTGGTGGTGTTTGGCAGTGCTGAAGAGCTTGGAGCAGAGTCGAAGCGTGCTGAAGGAGGTGGCGGTGAAGTAGCATCGTCTTCATCCTCGATCACTCTGGCAGTCACAGTTGTAGCAGAGGAAGAGAACTCAGAGTCTTCAAGGGATGGAGTTCGTCGCAGCACTGCCCTTCGAGGAGGTGTGGAGTCAAACTTGAAACACTCAGTGAAGCCATCCTCTTGAAGATCATCTTCAGAACACATCAGCATTAGCCCTTTCCATGTGCAGCGAGAGGTTTCATGGGCAACAAAAGCATTCTTGGTGGCAAGATTGCGAATGCGATTAACATCCACCAAGAGGCTTTGCATCTGACACTTCAGATAGTCATGATGCCTATCCTGTTTCTGATGAAGAGCCACAAGAAGCTCTCGGTCGTTGAGAACACGAGTGCGCTTCTTGGGTCGTGGAGCACTTGTACTGTCAGTGGCTTCAGTGAGAGCAGGATGTGGTGCACGTGTAGTGCCAGCCAACGGATACACACGAGTGACTGCTTCAACTCCTTCAATGTTCTGAGAGAAACTCTGATGCTCTGCATTCTGAAGACTTAGATGTTCCTTGGCAGGCTCAGGATAGATGGCTTCAATAAACATATCCACATCAGGCAGAAAATCCGATGATTGTGAGCAGATGGCTGATATGAGATAGCAGAGTGAAGTTTGATCAGCCGCATCACCCATGGGGCATAGAACTTCAAGCCAAACAGATCAGAGCCTGATGCAGCAAGTTAGCGAATGAAGAAGTCCTGTGCATTGAAGCATTTTCCATGAAGAATATAGAAGACCAAAGTCTTCATTGCACCCTCAAGCTTGGCATGTGGAGAGTGCCCTTTGATGGGCCAGAGAGTTCGCCTGATGATGTGATAAATGGTTCTTGGCAGATATTCAAGGTCTTCAACGAAGAACTCCGTGGGATAAGCAGCATCTTGGGGCAATGGCTTCATCATACTGAGCATCTGACTCATATCAGGTTCAGTCTTCTGAAAGATGCTCTCAATAGCTTCACTATGAAGCCGACAGCCATGCTCGTAGAGATCGCCAGGAGTGGGCAAACTAGTGAGCTCAATGATGTCAAAGGCTTTGGCTTTGTGATGAACGTTTCCTGTCATCCACTCCAGGACCCAAGTCTTCGGATCTCTGCTATACCCGCGGATGTGAAGTGTGGCATAGAATTGGAGCAGCAACTCTTCATTCCAATGCTCTTGGTCAGTAACGAACGGCAGCAGTCCAACTTCCTTGAAGCAATCCAGAGCTTCTTCCAGACAGGGCAGACCAGCTATAGCTTCAATGTCAAGGCGCTTGTGTGGGAAGATGCAACCTTGGTTGTAAAGAATGCATGAGTAATAGCTTCGCTGCGGATAGCTCTAGAACCGATCAGATGATATCCTTTCCCTTGAGTAGGGGTTCCTAGAGCTATTGAAGAATGAGTTGTCTTCTCTGAAGCCATTGATATTGAAGGAGCCAGGTGCTGATGCAGGACCTGGGAATGTTGGCAATCTTGGGATTGGCTTCTGTACCTGAGGCCTATGCTCAACATGATAGTCGAACTGGGGACCGGCAGCAGACTTAGGAACAGAAGTGGCGGGATCAGTGGCTTTGCTGACTTCTTCTTCCGTTGGGGAGGGCTCCACATTAGCTTCAGCCTCCACTTGACGAGCTGGAGGGTCGGTCACAATCACGTTCTCCTTGAGAACTGCTTCTTGGTGGGACATGGGAGTGGCAACTTGTGGGACTTCTTCTTCCGCGGCTGACGCAGCCGGATTGTCTTCAGCAGAGACTTGAGGCCTTGGACCATTGCGAAGCCTGTGCAATGCAGGAGACGCCTGTGTAGTTGGAGTTGGCTGGGCCTCAAAGTCTTCTTCCTCTTGTGGGAGATCCACCCATGAAGCATCCTGTGCAATTGGCGTCAGTGGACGACCAATGCTGATGAGTTCGCTGTTCTCGAGCTGAGGAAGGACTGCACCATCTTCTACATGGTCATGTTGACCAATGTCTTCAGCAGCGATGGGATCAGCTGCTGGAAAGTCTTCAGCTTCATGAGCCTCTATGAAAGCAGGCTCATGGATTGTCAGTTGGCGTTCAGCGTCAGGATAAACCATAGAAATGGGTTCAACTATCAAGGGCTCTGTGGGAGCAGCCCGATCTTTCTTGGTCTTCCTCTTCTTCTAGGAGGGGGCAGTAGGAGAGGCTTCAGGATGTTTCCTCTTCCTGGCTTCAGCCTCAGCAGTCCTCGTTTTCTTGAGCTCTGAAGCGGTTGACCGGCTTTTTGGCTTCGAGCCAGTCATTCTAGTTGGGAAGACAATGGGAACTGCTTCTTGCCTTGGTGCGTCGAGTTCAGCCGTAGCGGGCTTCTTCTTCTTCTTTGCGGCCATCCTGGGTTCAATGCCAGGACGCCCAAGGGCCTTGCGCTTCTCAGCCTCATTGTAGGCTTGCACACATCTGTCAGCCAGAACCTTCATGCGCTCACGCGAACCCTGAGCTTCTGCATGTTTCTTTACAAAGGCTTCCTTGAGCTCGTGCATCATAATCTTGAAGTTCTTCACTTCTTGCACGCTGAGCTTGGCCATATGCTTCTTGAACTGAGCCTTTTCATAGTCAATCTTTTGCTTCAGTTCAACAATGCGCTGGGCGACAGCTAGTTCTGAAGCAATGGCGCCTTGGAAGGCGACACTGAGGCCAATGGGTAGTTGCAGATCTTCAAAGCTGATGTTTGGCGTGTCAAACCACTCGTCAATGAAGTTGTGGATAATGGTTACATCAAAGAGAGGTAGATCATTAAAGATTTCTGCTTCTTCTTTGCTCTTGATGAGTTGCTCAAGAGCGTCATCTCCTAGATCTTCATCACTTGACAGATCAATGGCATCATTGCGCAGAATGGCAGCAGCTATTAGCTCTTGGCCGGTGTGTGGCAGAGGCATCTTGACCTTCTGGGGCTTGGAGATGCGTGATAAATCTTCAGACTGCACATTGTCTTCAGGAGGTGCAGTTGCCAGTGGCTTCGCCCGTGAGATTTTTGGTGAAGGGGCAGGCTTTGAAGCTTTAGGCTTCTTCAACTTCTTTGGCTTCGGCGCTGCAGGCGCTTCATCTGATTCAGCGTCAGCTGCAGGCTCATTCACTACAGTCCCTTGAACCAAGATATGGGTGATGAGGCCTTCAAGGTTGTAGAAAGGACCGATGACATTGGGTTCTGCATCTCGTGTGCCATCAGCCCTTGGAGCTGAGGGACCAGGGTTGAAGTCTAGTCCCAATGTCTTCTTGTTTTGCTTCGCCGAGTTCTGGGCAAACTGGAAGTTGCGCTTGAACAGATTGTCGTCACGACACCATAGTAGTGACGATGGGTGTGCATCAGTAGGCTGTGGCCCACGGACCATGCAGGGATAGAAGCCTTGTTCAATGGCTTCATCTCTGGACCTGGGTAGAAGATTCTTGTATAGGATGTCTCCCCATGGTCTCTTGATGGCATTTTTCTCAGCATATTCCTGGGTTACAAATTGGTATTTGAACCATTGTTCTGCCCAATATCTTCAAATCCATTGGATTCAGGTCTTGCGCTGATTGTAATCCTCTTCAGGATCTGTCTTGTACAGTTCTAAGAGGTCATCTGGCAGATCTCTAGATGTTTGTCCACGACGCTTTCTGCCACCCTTCCTTGCTGATTTCTCTGAAACCATGAACGTTAAATTGAAAGGCTTCAACACGTTCAAAGGCTTCAAAGGTTTTCGCTTGCTGGACAAACAGGAACTGGCTTCGGGAGAATTTATGTGATGCTGTAAGAATTCTGCAAATGAATACAGACTATGAGAACCAAAGGATTCTCCCACGGACATGTACCTGTGACAGCATTAAGGTGCGAGGGAAGGGGAAGAGGTCATATGCATTCTCAGAAGATTTTGAAGATAAATCAGTTTAGAAGACATGGACCTCATCGTGCGAAGACATTCACTCATAGATAAGGAGTTGGTTCCATATTTGTATGAATCCACAGATCAGTGCAAGTGAGGAATCTAACTACTTTGTGAAGCATAAGTGAATATACTAGGCATGTTATGAGATGCAGTATGAGAGAGATCTAACTTGTGTGAATAGAAACTGCTTGTGGTAGAAAGTGACAAAGTCATAGGATCAACGGTGCCGTAAAAAGGAAGTTTTATTTACCACACTAAGAACTGCTAGACAGAGTGGAAGATGAGGCCGAGCAGTTCAATCTTCCGTGCCCTAACTTGGAGATGGAGGACACCTACGGCGACGGCGGAGAGGACGATGTCCGCGGTCGGCATGAAGACGGCGTCGGAGAGGTTGCGGCAGCGAAGCGCTTCATCGCCGGCGTCGTCGAGGGCTAGCGGTGGCGCTAGGGTTCATGCGAGAGTGGAAGAAGAGATAATGACCGCTGTGAAGTGTGTATTTATAGGTACAGGGGCGGCACTGTGTTATTACACAGGTGCCCCTGGCGATTCGCATCTGAGGAACATGTGGCCATTATGCGGAATTTTGGGGTTTGTTCCACGTCCCACGCACGCCTGGATTGCCGGGTGGTCGTTCCTACTTCTCCGGGTTTTATGTGGAGGAATGAGCATTGAAAACAAACTTAATGGTTGTCTCTGTATCTTCTGCTAACAAGGACGCAGAGAAGACATTCGACAGTTTCAATAGAATGCATATGATTTGGAGAGATAGAATTTGAGATAGAAAGCATAGAGAGGTTAGGGTCCGATCACATTCACTTAGTTCAAAAGATTCAACAAGAAGACATAGCTATAAGTGAATGCTGTAGAGGATAGAACACTAGTATATATATATCTATATAATCAACATAGTGAAGATAATCATGAAGATATGTTGAGATTGAAGCCAAACCAAATGTGAAGACATAGTAAATGTAACGCCATGAGTGAAATACTTCAAAATAGAACATTTGGGGGTGGCGTTACCCACCGTATAGGAAGTATTAGACCCAGACACGGCGCACAATTATCGTGGCGCTCCGAAGTCAAATTCCACATTAATGTATTCACACTTAGAATGTATGTCTTCATTGATTGAAGATATACTTTACTCCGTGTGTTGCACATCTAAGTCATCAATATGCATAAGGGTTAGGATGTGTGCCTGATCACAAGACACTTGAGGATTCCAGGATATTTAGCTCACACCGTAACTTGCAAAATCTCTTCTCATCCAAGGGCTTGGTGAAGATATCTGCCAATTGCTCTTCAGTGTTGACGTGTATGATATCAATATCTTCCTTCACAACATGATCTCTGAGAAAGTGATGACGAATTTCAATGTGCTTTGTCTTCGAGTGCTGAACTGGGTTGTTGGCAATCTTGATGGCGCTTTCGTTGTCGCAGTAGAGTGGCACTTGCTTCAGATGAATGCCATAGTCTTTGAGCGTTTGCTTCATCCACAAAAGCTGAGCGCAGCAAGATCCAGCAACAATGTATTCAGATTCAGCAGTGGAGAGAGATACACAGTTCTGCTTCTTTGAAGACCAACATACAAGTGATCGTCCCAGAAAGTGACATGTGCCTGATGTAGACTTGCGATCAACTTTGTCACCAGCATAATCAGCATCCGAGAATCCAACCAGATCAAACTCTGAGCCCTTTGGATACCATAATCCTAGAGTTGGGGTGTGAGCCAAATATCGAAGAATTCGCTTCACAGCTAAGTGATGCGACTCCTTTGGTGCCGCTTGAAATCGAGCACACATGCAAACACTAAGCATAATATCTGGCCTAGATGCACATAGATAAAGTAAAGAACCAATCATGGAGCGGTATACCTTTTGATTGAACTCTTTACCATTGTCGTCGGGACCCAGATGATGTTTGGCTGGCATTGGTGTCGTGAAGCCTTTGCAGTCTTGCATACCAAACTTCTTCAAGCAATCTTTGAGATACTTCTCTTGAGATATGAAGATGCCGTTGCGTTGTTGTCATATTTGAAGACCGAGGAAGAACTTCAACTCTCCCATCATGGACATCTAATATTGCTCTTGCATCATATATCCAAACTCTTCACTGTACTTCTGATTGGTGCAGCCGAAGATAATGTCATCCACATATATTTGGCACACAAACAGTTCACCATCATATGTCTTCGTGAAGAGAGTGGGGTCTAGGGAACCAGGTATGAAGACTTTGCTCTTCAGGAAGTATTTGAGTGTGTCATACCAGGCCCGAGGGGCTTGTTTGAGGCCATATAGTGCCTTGTTGAGCTTGTATACCATGTCAGGATGTTTTGGATCTTCAAAGCCAGGCGGTTGTGCAAGATACACTTCTTCTTCAATCTTGCCATTGAGAAAAGCACTCTTCACATCCATTTGATATAGAAGTATGTTATGATGATTTGCATAGGCCAGCAGTATGCGTATGGCTTCAAGTCTAGCCAAAAGAGCAAATGTTTCATCGAAGTCAATGCCTTCCACTTGAGTATATCCTTGAGCAACGAGACGAGCTTTGTTTCTGACAACTTGACCATGCTCATCTTGCTTGTTGCGGTATATCCATTTGGTGCCTATTATATTGTGCTTCCGTGGATCAGGACGCTTAACCAGTTCCCATACATTATTCAGCTCAAACTGTTGAAGCTCTTCTTGCATAGCTTGAATCCATTCAGGTTCCATGAAGGCTTGTTCAACTTTCTTGGGTTCTATTATTGAGACGAATGCGAAGTGCCCACAGAAATTTGCCAGCTGAGTCACCCTTGAACGAGTGAGTGGACCGTGTGCATTGATGCTATCAATTATTCTTTCAATCTGCACTTCATTGGCAACGCGAGGATGTACAGGGTGAAGATTTTGCTCTTGTTGATCATTGTCGTTGTTAGAAGGAATGTCTTCAGGCTGAGCATTGTCTTCATGTTGATCAGGTGCTGAGATGATAAGTTCTTCTTCAGGATGAGCTTCAGAAGGTATAATTTCTCCAGTTCCCATTAGCTTGATTGATTCACTGGATGGAACTTCATCTAGCACATTTGGCAGTTGCTCTCTTTGTGAACCGTTGGTCTCATCGAACCGCACATCCATTGTTTCAACCACTTTGTAATGAAAGAGATTGAAGACTCTGTAGGAGTGCGAATCCTTTCCATATCCAAGCATAAAACCCTCATGTGCTTTTGGTGCAAACTTTGAGGTGTGATGTGGGTCCTTGATCCAGCACCTGGCTCCAAATACTCTGAAGTAACTGACATTTGGCTTCTTGCCAGTAAGGAGCTCATAAGATGTCTTGTTCAGAAGCTTGTGAAGATAACACGATTGATTGTATGGCATGCAGTATCAATGGCTTTAGGCCAGAATTTTCTTGGAGTCTTGTATTCATCTAGCATCATTCTGGCCATCTCAATGAGTGTTCTGTTCTTGCGTTTGACGACGCCATTCTGCTGTGGCATGTACGGGGCCGAGAATTCATGTGTGATGCCCAAGGTATCAAGATATGTATCAAGGCCAGTGTTCTTGAATTCAGTGACATTGTCACTTCTGATGTGCTTTATCTTGGCGCCATAATTGTTCATAGCTCGATTGGCGAAGCGTCTGACGACATCCTACACTTCAGTCTTGTAAAGGATTATGTGCACCCAAGTATATCTAGAATAATCATCAACAATAACAAAGCCATAGAGGCAAGCAATAGTAGTAAGAGTTGAGTAATGAGTGGGACCGAAAAGATCCATGTGAAGCAGTTCAAAGGGTCGAGTAGTGGTCATGATTGTCTTCGAGGGATGTTTGGCCCTCGTCATCTTTCCTGCCTCACAGGCACCGCATAAGTGATCTTTCTTGAACTTGACGCCCTCGATGCCTATGACATGCTTCTTCTTTGCCAGGGTGTGGAGGTTCCTCATGCCAGCATGCCCAAGCCTCCGATGCCAGAGCCAGCATTCTGAAGCTTTTGCTAGAAGACATACGGCAAGCTGTGGTCCTGCTGAGAAATCTACCACGTACAAATCATCTTTTCGATAGCCTTCAAATACTAGAGACTTGTCTGATTCCATTAGAACAATGCAACGATATTTTCCAAATATTACGATCATGTTTAAATCGCAAAGCATTGAGACAGACATTAAGTTGAAGCCAAGGGATTCAACAAGCATGACTTTATCCATGTGTTGATCCCTTGAGATTGCAACTCTACCTAGACCCAATACCTTACTTTTACTAGTGTCAGCAAATGTGATGTGGCTCTTGTCGGATGGACGTAAGGTTGAGTCCATAAGAAGGCTTCTTTTGCCAGTCATGTGATTTGTACACCCACTATCAATAATCCATTCTGAAGACACTGGTGTCGTACCCTACAGTGCAGTTAGGGGGATAGGCTTCACCAAGAGCATTGTGAAGCAAAAACATTTGACGAACCAGTGGGTTATGAAAGCTTAGATCCAGATTAGGACTAATAAGGAGAGTAGCAAGTGATTCAGGAACGAAGTACATAGTAAGACCATTTGGGCATTTGATCTTGCGCCCTACAAGATGTTTAAGGTCCCCAGCAATAGCGTCAGACGATTTTGGTTTTTTGTTGGAGACCTTTCCCTGCAAAAGAGAGTTAAGCTTTCTTAGCCACCCACATCTTCAAGGGTGGCTTAGAAGCAATAAGTCTAAGTGCAGCATCTGAGAACTTTGGCTTTGGAGCCCTAGCAAACAGTCTTGCAGGCGGATAATAGTACTCATAAGAATAAGCAGAATAGTTCTTGGTCTTATGAACATGGCGGTTTGATGAACCGCTCTCATATTCATATGCCTGAGTATGGTTTCCCTGCAAAACATTTGCGTTAGTGCGACTCAGGTGAGTCCTCTGTCTGTATGAAGCCTTTGGACCGTATGAAGCCTTTGGTCTGAGGTTTGTCTTCTTCATGTGAGGTGTCATGATGAAATTCATAGGAAGATTCTCCAGACACCTTTTCGGAACCCAGATTTTCTTCATAGGCGGTCCATTCCTGCAGTTAGTACCAATGTACCTGGCAAACACTTCACCATTCTGAATCTTAAACAGTTTATAGTTTGCATCAAGGGATTCATCAATGATAATGGGGTTAGCACAAGTGAAGCCAGATAGATTGGATGGATCTGCTGAAGGTTCCTTTGCAGCAACCCACGTGGTTTTGGGGTACTGCTCAGGTTTCCAGTAAGAGCCATCAGCATTCATTTTCCTTACGAACCAAACACCCTCTTTCCTCAGGTTTCGGTTCAGAATCTGCTTTTTGAGGACATCACATAGTGTCTGATGCCCTTTAAGACTTTTGTACATCCCTGTTTCAAGCAATGTCTTCAACCTAGCATTCTCATCAGCAATAGTGGTGGTATCCTCAGCAGAGGGGTTAGTTACCACATCAACAGTTGAAGATATTGCAACAGCAGTGGTAGTAGAACATTCAGCAACAGAAGTAGCATTATCACGCTCAATGCATTTAAGACATGGTGGTTCAAATCCTTCCTGAGCGGAACTGATCTGTTTGGCGTGAAGTGACTCGTTTTCCTTTTGAAGATCTTCATGAGCCGCTCTTAATTTCTCAAGATCTTGCTTCCTTTGAAGACAATCATAGGAAAGCTTTTCATGAGTTGTTGAGAGAGTTTCATGACGACTTTCAAGTTCCTGATACTTAACGTGAAGATTTTTTATGTCTTCAATTAAGGATTCAGATCGAGTCATTTCAGCACCTAATAGATCATCGCTTCTGTCTAACAGTTTTTGAATATGTTCCATAGCTTTCTGTTGTTAAGTTGCAATTTTAGCAAGTGTTTTGTAGCTGGGTTTTGAACCACAATCAGAGTCATCGTCACTAGATGTTTGATAGTGAGTAGTGCGTGGGTTTACCTTGGCACCGCATGCCATATAGCAGTAGGTAGAAGCGGAGTAGTCCTTGTCATTTGCATCGGTATCGGTGATGAAGTCATTATCTTCAGTGTTGAAGATGGACTTGGCAATGAAAGTTGTAGCCAGACTTGCGACGCCTGAATCGGACTCCTCCTCAGACTCCACCTCCGCCTCCTCAGAAGCGGACTCCTCCTCTGAATCCATTTCCTTGCCAACAAATGCACGTGCCTTGCCAGATGAGCTCTTCTTGTGTGATGAAGACTTTGAGGAAGACTTGGAAGAAGACTTTGAGCATTTCTTCTTCTTCTTGTCGTCAGAGTCATATTCCTTGCTCTTCTTCTTCTTTTTGTTCTCATTGTCCCACTGTGGACACTCAGAGATGAAGTGGCCAGGTTTCTTGCACTTGTGACATGTTTTCTTCTTTTAGTCGTGAGCAGAAGCTTCATCATTCCTTGAGCTTGATCGGGAAGACTTTCTAAAACCTTTCTTCTTGGTGAATTTTTGGAACTTCTTCACAAGCATAGCAAGTTCCCTTCCAATGTCTTCAGGATCATCCGAACTGCTGTCAGATTCTTCTTCAGATGAGGAGACAGCTTTTGCCTTCAAGGCACGAGTTCGCCCATAGTTTGGACCGTAGATATCTCTTTTCTCAGAAAGCTAAAACTCATGTGTGTTGAGCCTCTCAAGTATGTCAAACGGATCGAGTATCTTGAAATCAGGACGTTCTTGAATCATCAGGGCTAGGGTGTCAAACGAACTATCAAGTGATATCAGTAGTGTCTTGACGACTTCATGTTTGGTGATCTCAGTAGCGCCGAGGGCTTGAAGCTCATTTGTGATGTCAGTGAGTCAGTCAAATGTGAGCTGGACATTCTCATTGTCATTTCGCTTGAAGCGGTTGAAGAGGTTGCGAAGGACACTGATTCTCTGATCTCTCTGGGTTGAGACGCCTTCATTGACCTTGGAGAGCCAGTCCCAGACCAGCTGTTTTCAAAGCACACGGCCATACTGTAGAGTCCAGTAGAGTCCACAGATGATATTCTTGGCAGTAGAGTCCAGTTGAATGAATTTCTTGACAATAGCAGCAGTGACACCTTCTCCAGCCTTGGGAACTCCGTTCTCGACGACATACCATAGGTCGACGTCAATGGCTTCAAGATGCATGCGCACCTTATTCTTCCAGTCGGGATATTCAGTTCCATCGAAGATGGGGCACGCAGCGGAGACTTTAATTATCCCTGCAGTCGACATAGCTAAAACTCCAGGTGGTTAAACCGAATCACACAGAACAAGGGAGCACCTTGCTCTGATACCAATTGAAAGTGCGTTATATCAACTAGAGGGGGGTGAATAGGCGATTTTTATGAAAGTCTTCAAAACATGGAAGTTATGAAGACAAACGATAGAAATAAACCTATTACCCTGCAACGGAAGGTAGACTACACTAGGCAAGCCATAGTCAAGTATTCAATAGAGTGAAAGCACAATGACTAATAGCAGCAATGTAGTAAGGATCAGGTAGGAAGATATTGTGAAGCCACACAGAACACGCAGTCACTCAGTGAAGACAAAAGATAGTGCGAACATACAATGACTTCACAAGGAGTAACAGTAAGTAAAGGGAAGGGAAGATGAAACCAGTGACTCGCTGAAGACAATGATTTGTTGGACCAGTTCCAGTTGCTGTGACAACTGTACGTCTGGTTAGGGCGGCTAGGTATTTAAACCTTAGGACACACAGTCCCGGACACCCAGTCCTGAACACGCAGCTCAGGACACCCAGTCCTCACCGTATTCCCCTTGAGCTAAGGTCACACAGACCTCGCCCAATCACTTTGGTAAGTCTTCAAGGTAGACTCTCAAACCTTTACAGACTTTGTTCACCGGCAATCCACAATGTCTCTTGGATGCTCAGAATGCGACGCCTAACCGGCTGGAGGATGCACAGTCCTCAAGTGTAATAAGTCTTCAGATCACACAGACAAGAAGACTTAAGTGATGCCCAATTCTCCTTGGCTCTGGGTGGTTAGGGCTTTATCTTCGCAAGGAATTCTTTCTCAAAGGCTTCGAGGTGGGTTGCTCTCAAACGACAAAAGCCGTACTCTGAATCTGAGCAGCCAACTGTTTATGGTTGTAGGGGGTGGGTTATTTATAGCCACTTGGCAACCCGACCTGATTTGTCCGAAATGACCCTGGGTCACTAAGGAACTGACACGTGTTCCAACGGTCAGATTTCAAACTCACAAGGCAACTTTACTTGGGCTGCAAGCAAAGCTGACTTGTCTGACTCTGGACAAGATTCGCTCTCAATAGTCTTCACTCGAAGACATAGGTTTTGGTTAGGCATCACTTTAGTCATTCTGACTGGTTCTCTTGGACCCCACTTAACAGTACGGTGGTTCCTATGACTCAACACAAAAGAAAGAGAACTACGAAAGATCTAAGTCTTCGAGCTCCATAGGCTTCATGTGGTGTCTTCTCTTGTCATAGTCTTCAATGTGAATATCTGCATATACCACCTTTGACTTCAATGTCTTCATACATTTTTAGGGGCCATGTCTGGTAGGAAAACCGAATCAATGAGGGACTTCTACTTGTGTTATCCTGCAATTCTCAGAAACACATTAGTCTCAACTAGGTTTGTCGTCAATACTCCAGAACCAACTAGGGGTGGCACTAGATGCACTTACAATGGACATCTGATATTGCTCTTGCATCATGTATCCAAACTCATCACTGTATTTCCGATTAGTGCAGCCGAAGATAATGTCATCCACATATATTTGGCACACAAACAGTTCACCATCATATGTCTTCATGAAGAGTGTGGGATCTAGGGAACCAGGTTTGAAGCCTTTGCTCTTCAGGAAGTCCTTTAGTGTGTCATACCAAGCACGAGGGGCTTGTTTGAGGTCATACAACGCCTTGTTGAGCTTGTAGACCATGTCAGGATGTTTTGGATCTTCAAAGCAAGGCGGTTGTGCAACATACACTTCTTCACCAATCTTGCCATTGAGAAAAGCACTCTTAACATCCATTTGATACAGAAGAACGTTATGATGATTTGCATAGGCCAGCAGTATGCGTATAGCTTCAAGCCTAGCCACAGGAGCAAATGTTTCATCGAAGTCAATTCCTTCAACTTGAGTGTATCCTTGAGCAACGAGACAAGACTTGTTTCTGACAACTTGACCATGCTCATCTTGCTTGTTGCGATATATCCATTTAGTGCCTATGATATTGTGCTTACAAGGATCAGGACGCTTGACCAGTTCCCATACATTATTTCGCTCAAACTGTTGAAGCTCTTCTTGCATAGCTTGAATCCATTCGGGTTCCATGAAGCCTTCATCAACTTTCTTGGGTTCAGATATTGCGACGAATGCGAAGTGCCCACAGAAATTTGCTACTTGTGTTGCCCTTGAACGAGTGAGTGGGCCAGGTGCATTGATGCAATCAATTATTTTCTCAATCTGTACTTCATTTGCAACACGAGGATGAACAGGACGAAGATTTTGCTCTTGCTGATCATTGTCATCGTTAGAAGGATTGTCTTCAGTCTGAGTATTGTCTTCAGGTTGATCAGGTGCAGAGATGATGAGTTCCTCTTGGGGCTATGCTTCAGACAGTATGATTTCTCCAATTCCCATAAGCTTGATGGATTCACTGGATGGAACTTCATCTAGCACATTTGGCAGGTACTCTCTTTGTGAGCCGTTAGTCTCATCGAACTGCACATCCACAGTTTCAACCACTTTATAGTGAAAGAGGTTGAAGACTCTGTAGGAGTGCGAATCCTTTCCGTAACCAAGCATAAAACCTTCATGTGCTTTCGGCGCAAATTTTGAAGTGTGATGTGGATCCTTGATACAACACCTGGCACCAAATACTTTGAAGTAACTGACATTTGGCTTTTTACCAGTGAGGAGCTCATAGGATGTTTTTTCATAAGCTTGTGAAGATAAACATAGTTGATGACATGGCATGCAGTATCAATGGCATCAGGCCAGAACTTTCTTGGAGTCTTGTATTCATTGAGCATCGTCCGGGCCATCTCAATGAGTGTTCTGTTCTTGCGTTCCACGATGCCATTCTGCTGGGGCGTGTATGGAGCTGAGAACTCATGAGTGATGTCCAAATTATCAAGATATGTGTCGAGGCCGGTGTTCTTGAATTCAGTGCCATTGTCACTTCTGATGTGCTTGATCTTGACGCCATAGTTGTTCATGGCTCGATTGGCGAAGCGTCTACAGACATCCTGCACCTCAGTCTTGTAGAGGATTATATGCACCCATGTATATCTTGAATAATCATCAACAATGACGAAGCCATATAGACAAGCAGTAGTAGTAAGAGTTGAGTAGTGAGTGGGACCGAAGTGGTCCATGTGTAGCAGTTCGAAGGGTTGAGTCGTTGCCATGATTGTCTTCGAGGGATGCTTGGCCCTCGTCATCTTTCCTGCTTCGCAAGCACCGCATAAGTGATCCTTCTTGAACTTGATGCCCTCGATGCCTATGACATGCTTATTCTTTGCTAGAGTATGCAAGTTCCTCATGCCAGGCATGCCCTAGCCTCTGATGCCAGAGCCAGCATTCTGAAGCTTTTGCAAGAAGAAATACGGCAAGCTGTGGTCCTGCTGAGAAATCTACCATGTACAAATCATCTTTCCGATACCCTTCAAAGACTAGAGACTTGTCAGATTCCATTAGAACAAGGCAACGATATTTTCCAAACATCACAATCATATTCAAATCACACAGCATTGAGACAGACATTAAGTTGAAACCAAGGGATTCAACAATCATCACTTTATCCATGTGCTGATCCCTTGAGATTGCAACTCTACCTAGACCCAATACCTTGCTTTTGCCAGTATCAGCAAATGTGATGTGACTTTTATCAGATGGACGTAAGGTTGAGTCCATGAGAAGACTTCGCTTGCCAGTCATGTGATTAGTACATCCACTATCAATAATCCATTCTGAAGCAGCTGGTGTCATACCCTACAGTGCAGTTAGGGGGATAGGCTTCACGGAGATAATTGTGAAGCATAAACATTTGACGAGCAAGTGGATTATGAAAGCTTAGATCGAGGTTAGGACTGATAGGGCAAGTAGCAAGCGACTCATTGACAAAAAAACATAATAAGACCATTTGGGCATTTGATCTTGCGCCCTACAAGATGTTTAAGGTCCCCAGCAATAGCTTCAGATGCATTTGATTTTCAACTGGAGACCCTTCCCTGCAAAAGAGAGTTAACCTTTCTTATCCACCCACATCTTCAAGGGTGGCTTCGAAGCAATGAGTCTAAGTGCAGCATCTGAGAACTTTGGCTTTGGAGCCCTAGCAAATAGTCTTGCAGGTGGACAAAAGTGTTCATAAGAATAAGCAGAGTAGTTCTGGGTCTTATGAACATGGCGGTTTGATGAAACACGCTCATATTCATTGGCCTGAGTATGGTTTCCCTGCAAAACATTTGCGTTAGTGCGACTCAGGTGAGTCCTTTGTCTGTATGAAGCCTTTGGACCATATGAAGCCTGTGGTCTGGGGTTTTTCTTCTTCACTTGTGGTGTCATGCCGACATTCACAGGAAGATTCTCCAGACACTTTTTCGGCACACAAACTTTCTTCATAGGTGGCCCATTCCTGCAGTTAGTACCAATATACCTGGCAAACACTTCACCATTCTGATTCTTAAACAGTTTATAGTTTGCATCAAAGGATTCATAAATGACAATGGGATTAGCGCAAGTGAAGCTAGATAGGGTGGATGGATCCACTGAAGGTTCCTTTGCAGCAACCCACGTGGTTTTGGGGTACTGCTCAGGTTTCCTGTAAGAGCCATCAGCATTCATTTTTCTTTCGAACCCAACACCATCTTTCCTAGGGTTTCGGTTCAGAATCTGCCTTTTGAGGACATCACATAGAGTCTGATGCCCTTTGAGACTTTTGTACATCCCTGTTTCAAGCAATGTCTTCAACCTAGCATTTTCATCAGCAATAGTAGTGGTATCCTCAGCAGAGGGTTTAGTTACCACATCAACAGTTGAAGATATTGCAACAGTAGCAGCAGTAGAACATCCAGCAACAGAAGTAGCATTATCACGATCAATGCATTTAAGACATGGTGGTTCAAATCCTTCCTGAGCGGGACTGATCTGTTTGGCGCGCAGTGACTCGTTTTCCTTTTGAAGATCTTCATGAGCCGCTCTCAATTTCTCAAGTTCTTGCTTCCTTTGAAGATAATCATAGGAAAGCTTTTCATGAGTTGTTGAGAGCATTTCATGACGACTTTCAAGCTCCTCATACTTAACATGAAGATATTTTTATGTCTTCAATTAAGGACTGAGATTGAGTCATTTCAGCGTCTAACAGGTCATCGCTTTTGTCTAACAGTTTTCAATATGTTCCATAGCTTTCTGTTGTTCAGTTTTTGAAGTGTTTTGTAGATGGGTTTGGAACCACAATCAGAGTCATCTTCACTTGATGTTTGATAGTGAGTGGTGCGTGAGTTTACCTTGGCACCGTGTGCCATGAAGCAGTAGGTGGGAGCGGAGTTGTCCTTGTCATTAGCATCGGCATTGGTTACGAAGTCATTGTCTTCAATGTTGAAGATGGACTTGGCAACGTAGGCTGTAGCCAGACTTGCAACGCCAGAATCATATTCCTCCTGAAACTCCACCTCCGCCTCCTCAGAAGCAGACTCCTCCTCTGAATCCATTTCCTTGCCAACAAATGCACGGGCCTTGCCAGGTGAGCTCTTCTTGTGTGGTGAAGACTTTGAGGAAGACTTGGAAGAAGACTTTGAGTGTTTCTTCTTCTTCTTGTCGTCAGAATCATATTCCTTGCTCTTCTTCTTCTTCTTCTTCTTCTTCTTCTTCTTCTTCTTCTTCTTCTTCTTCTTCTTGTTCTCATTTCCCACTGCGGACACTCAGAGATGTAGTGACCAGGTTTCTTGCACTTGTGGCATGTTCTCTTCTTGTAGTCATGAGAAGAAGCTTCATCATTCCTTGAGCTTGATCGTGAAGACTTTCTGAAGCCTTTCTTCTTGGTGAATTTTTGGAACTTCTTCACAAGCATAGCAAGCTCCTTTCCAATGTCTTCAGGATCATCAGAACTGCTGTCAGATTCTTCTTCAGATGAGGAGACATCTTTTGCCTTCAAGGCACGAGTTCTCCCATAGTTGGGACCGTAGATGTCTCTTTTCTCAAAAAGCTGAAACTCATGTGTGTTGAGACTTTCAAGTATGTCAGACGGATCGAGTGTCTTGAAGTCAAGGCGTTCTTGAATCATCAGGGCTAGGGTGTCAAACGAGCTGTCAAGTGATCTCAGGAGTGTCTTGATGACTTCATGCTTGGTAATCCCAGTAGGGCCGGGAGCTTGAAGCTCATTTGTGATGTCAGTGATTCGATCAAACGTGAGCTAAACATTCTCATTGTCGTTTCTCTTGAAGCGGTTGAAGAGGTTGCGAAGGACACTGATTCTTTGATCTCTCTGGGTTGAGACGCCTTCGTTGACCTTGGAGAGCCAGTCCCAGACTAGCTTGGATGTTTCCAGAGCACACACACGGTCATAATGTCCTTTGGTTAGATGACCACATATGATATTCTTGGCACTGGAATCCAGTTGAACGAACTTCTTGACATCAGCAGCGGTGACACCTTCACTAGCCTTGGGGACGCCATTCTTGACGACATACCAGAGGTCGACATCAATGGCTTCAAGATGCATGCGCATCTTATTCTTCCAATAGGGATATTCAGTTCCATCGAAGACTGGGCACACAGCGGAGACTTTGATTATCCATGCAGTCGACATAGCTAAAACTCCAGGTGGTTAAACCGAATCACACAGAAGAAGGGAGTACCTTGCTCTGGTACCAATTGAAAGTGCTAGTGATCGACTAGAGGGGGGGTAAATAGGCGATTTTTATGGAAGTCTTCAAAACATGGAAGTTCAAAGATAGATGATAGAAATGAACCTATTAACATGCAGCGGAAGGTAGACTACACTAGCCAAGCCATAGTCAAGTATTCAATGAAGTGAAAGCACAAAGACTAATACCAGCTAGGCAGTATGGATCAAGATGGAAGATAGTATGAAGCCACACAGAACAAGCAGTCACACAGTGAAGACAAATAGATAATGCAAATAGACAATGACTTCACAAGGACCAATCTGCAAATAAAGGGATGGGAAGGATAGAACCAGTGGCTCATCAAAGACAATGATTTGTTGGACCAGTTCCAGTTGCTGTGACAACTGTATGTCTGGTTAGGGAGGCTGAGATTCAACTCAGAAGACCGCGTCTTCACCTTATTCCCCTTGAGCTAAGAACACCCAGTCCTCGCCCAATTACTCTGGTAAGTCTTCAAGGTATACTTCCAAAACTTCACAGACTTCGTTCACCGGCGATCCACAATGACTCTTGGAAGCTCAGAACGCGACGCCTAACTAGCTGGAGGATTCACAGTCCTCAAGTGTAATAAGTCTTCAGATCACACAGACAGGAAGACTTCAGTGATGCCTAACACTCTTTGGCTATAGGTGTTTAGGGCTTTATCCTCGCAAGGATTTCTCTCTCAAAGGCTTCGAGGTGGGTTGCTCTCAAACGACAAAAGCCGTGCACTAACTCTGAGCAGCCAACCAATTTATGGTGTAAGGGGTGGGCTATTTATAGCCACTAGGCAACCCGACCTGATTTGTCTGAAATGACCCTAGGTCACTAAGGAACTGACATGTGTTCCAACAGTCAGATTTCAAACACACACGACAACTTTACTTGAGCTACAAGCAAAGCTGACTTATCCAGCTCTGGATAAGATTTGCTCTCATTGTCTTCGCTCGAAAACATAGGATTTTGGTTAAGCATCAGTTCAGTCATTCTGACTAGTTCACTTGGACCCCACTTAATAGTACGGTGGTTCCTATAACTCAACAAAGAAGAAAAAGAACAATGAAACAACAAAGTCTTCGTGCTCCATAGTCTTCACGCGATGTCTTCTCTTGTCATAGTCTTCAATGTGAATGTCTTCAGATACCACCTTTGACTTCAATGTCTTCATACATTTTTAGGGGTCATCTCCGGTAGGAAAACCGAATCAATGAGGGACTTCTACCTGTGTTATCCTGCAATTCTCACAAACACATTAGTCCCTCAACCAGGTTTGTCGTCAATACTCCAAAACCAACTAGGGGTGGCACTAGATGCACTTATAGTGTGAGAGAGATTGCACAATTCATTCGCATATCACTATCTAGCGATCATGGACGTGCATCGCTTGAACATAAATCAATATCTACTTTGTATCCTGGCCAAAGGTACAATATCGATTTAATGCTATAAAGATTGGACACTCACATATCACATTTTTTCTATCTAAATAAAGCTTTTTAATTGTGCATGCCAAAGTTACAGTGATGTTTCTTCTAACAACCAATGCAACTATCATCACTACTAGGGGAAAAGCTAGCAGCAGCGCAGGTTTTAGGTGTATCAGTAGCACGGGGACCGGCGCTACTAATAAGGCACTACCGCTAACACGTAGCAGTAGCGCGTGCTCACCAGCTCTACTGCTACACAAGTGTAGCAGCAGCGCGCTTCATGGAAGCTCGCTACTGCTAATAGCTCTAGCGCGCTTTGCCTGGACGCGCTACTGCTATCATGGCGCTGCTGCTAGCTTTTCTCCACTCGCTACTGCTAATTTTAGTAGTTTTTTTCTGCATATTTGTTTTGTATTTGAACATGATTTATAGAAGAATCTTTAGCAGATACAAATGTCATCATGATACACATACCAATGGCTGCGAGACCAGAAATTTAATCATAGCATAAACATACAAATAGTCTCATCATAATCACCATCCAACACAAAGTGGTATCTTGTCATCATCTCGAAAATAGCGATACATGCAAGTCTTGAATACTTGCAACTACAACGTCATCCATCTAAACAATGGTATATGCGAGAAGAGCTATCACTGTGAGTGAGAGCGGAACTATGCAGTACATGAGGCGGCGGTTACAAGTCCTCTCTCGCGCTAGCGTGAACCTCAAGTAACTAGCTTCTCCTTCTTGTCTTCTTTTGAAGCCTTCATGGCTGGCGCCCGAGACCCCATTCACTTGCGCCTGACACTCAAGCCACTCGTTGTGCACCCCTGGAACCTTCCCTTTGTACACGACATAGCACCGCCATCTCGCCATCAAGAAACTAGGTACCTGTTAGAGATGCATGTTCATCAAGAGGATGTAAAAGCATATGCAACAAAATATATTAGAGGAATTCGAAAAAGAAAGGGTTAATTAGCAACTAGATGCAACATACAGTACGCAAACTAATTAACTAGAGGTACGCAGGTCATCGTACCCAAACAAACAAAGTAGCGTTACGCAAGTTCGGCAAGGACCGTGGACATCACAAAGTTTCATCGCTACAGAAAGTATAGAAGTTCAACTGACACATATCATCATCATCGGCATCGTAAATCACTAGAAGTTCCATCCTTCCATATCATCAAGGATGGACCCTAGCTTCTTGAATGGCGTGAGGTCTTGATGTTGATGCCTATGTGAGTTCGGACATCAGCTCGTGATATAGGGCCGTGGTGGAACATCCCCTTCCCATCGTCGACTTCTTTCATGATGATCGTCGCAATGTCCCTTTGTATGCGAAAGAAGTCATCTCAAAGTTTATAATCCGCTTCTCCATGAGAGTCTATCCACTTGTGGATATGTTCATCATTTCTGCTTGTCATGCGAAGCTTTTGGTGATCGGTGTTGAACTCAATCATGAGATGGAGGATGTACAATCCATCCTTCTTGCTTGGTTTTAGGACATGGATGCAGCAGAAGTTAGTTTTATGCGCGAAGCCCATCTTCTTGTTCCTTTGTTTCCTGATCTGCATGTGTCTACCTCTAATGTTGAAGCCTTGGAGAGCATCATCCAGAATATTCATTATGTGGGTGTAGTCCTTCTTCTCGTAGCCTCTGGAAGGGTCGAAATACACGGCGTGGGAGACTTGCGGGTAAAGAACGATAAGGACAGCGCACCCGTTGCTGCGGGGAGAAGATACCTCAAATTATTCTTCGTATGAGCGAGATGGAATGATTGAAATGTACAAAAGGGTAGTCCGGAACTGACTTACTTTGGATGATAAGGCAGGAGGACAATTTCCTGGTCCTTATTCTGTATCATGAAGTTTTGGAGGTAGTCCCTAGCAGTTTCACACTCAAAGTCGCCGAGACTCAATAAAGACTCGTGCATGTAGTACGGATCCACCACACAGATTTGTGAGACTTCTTCTCTCTTCATGACAGAGCTCATATGTAGCGCAAAAAGGCGGACGATTGTAAAATGGAGCCACCTTGTCAGAAACATCTCAAAGATATGGTCAAACCATAGGAAGAACACCTCCGTGGGCCGTGTGTCGACGTAGCACTTCCCCTCGGGCACACGAGTCACGTATGTTGGATATCCTGGATCCTTCGAGGCTAGTAGGCTTTTCTCAATCGGCAGCATATGGTCATGCAGTCTCCTGAGATCCCCTGATAGTGCCTCCAGTGGTTTCGACGGTAGCATCGGCTCGCTCGTGAGATGGAACATGGCCGCACCTTTCACGGGTACACGCTCTTCAGAATCCATCATCTGGCTGCTATGTGCTCTGGCTTGTTTGGAGGCAGCTATCTTCCCCGATCTCTTCCTCTCCTTTTTCTTGGGCACACCTTCCAGACCCTTCCTTAACCCCTGCCCCAGTGTTCTCGGGCTAAGCACTGTATGGCCCTCAGCTAGTTGAGCTTGTGTTGAGGCGACATCTTCAGGCATGTCCTGTGAGGATTTCATGAATAGAGACTTTTTGCAATCCCTGCTACGATCTTCTGCCTAGGCAGATCATCCATATCCTCATTAGCATGCTGATAGCCCGATTCGTCAAATGGTTGACTCATCATATCTATGTCACAGTCATCCGCATTTGTATTGAGGAAACCCATTGGGTCGACCTCCGTCTCTTCATCCATTATATGTTCTACATGACCAATTAGATCAGCCAGTACTATTGTACCCCCTTCATCACGTCGTCTGCCGCTCTCACCCGACACTACATGAGCTGGTAATTGCGCAGGCGGGGTGGTGGTCTTCGCACCTGGTTGTTGATGTGTGGTTATTGGTGTGCTCTCGGCCGGCTCCAAATGAATAAAATTCTTCGGCCATAGCAGCACCCAACCCTTGCAGTTTCCAATCTGCGGCGGGGTCTCGTCGTCCTCTCCCACAGGATATACTGGAGGAGGCAAATGCTCGTGCCCTGATTTCACGCTAGACAAGCTAACCCGGAAGTGCCCAGCGGGGATCGGCTGGTTGTGGAACGTGGGTTGCAAGGGGTTCATTATCATCCCCTTTCCCATGTCCACCTAAGGATGGCAATTTTATCCATGGACATGGATATCCATGGATATCCGACCCGAATGGATAGGGTTTGGATATGCTTTTGTGTCCATGGGCGGCGCCCAAACCCGACCCGATTGTTTGTGGATAGGGCATGGACATAATCTTGTACCCATGGATACACCCAAACCCGACCCGATATTATGACTTAATGGGGGAAAATCTGCTATCCCTGCCCCACGGTCGTATGTCCCACAACAATTTTACACTTTTTTTATCTAAAACATGCATAAGAAATTACACAATCCCCATCGTAACTTTTTTTAGTTGACATTCAATCCCCTCTGTAACATACGCCAACACCCCTTCCCTTATTTATACCTCCTTCTTAAATGACTCGTCATTCTCATCTGTTAGAAAAATACTAAATGATCTTAGGTTGTTAGTGGATGTTGATTTACCATAAGTGAAGCCTAGCCTACCACGAGGTGGAGAATGGAAGAGTTTATGTTAATATTGTGTTATGTCTTATTTATATGTCTTGAGAGGACCCAATCGATATCCAATGGGTATGGATATCCATCGGATTTGGACATGGACACAATTTTTCACCCATGGATTTTTTCATGGGCGGGCAAAGACTGTCTTCATGGACATGGATGTGGATTTGAGATTGTTCAACCCGATCCAAACCCGACCCATTGCCATCCTTATGTCCACCTTCTGGCCTTTGATCAAGTAGAGTATGGTGCACGGGGTTTCTTTGGCCTGCAAACACATATGTCTGTGGCGTAAAACAACTGAAAGGCAACGAAAATGGAATATTCTATGTTGGTGTGACATGTAATTACCGTGATGGCGTCGAGCTCAGCCAAACACGAAGGCCCACCTAGCACGCCAGAGACTAAGGACATGCTTCTATAAGCGGGAGCGACTGCAAGAGGAGGCCCGGTTGCGTGAGCAAGTGATGGTGCGGTGGTGTTGTTGTTCACGGAGTTGCTCCCGACGAAACTGGGCAACGGGAAATCATGTACCGTCTTGTCTGGATTTTCCTTCGTCTAGTTGATGATAGCTGGAACCAAGTTAGTAGCGAAATCATTTCTGCACGCAGTTACAGCTGCATTGACTGCTTGCAGTAGCAACTCATTATTCTCCTCGGCTGTTTTTTTCGCGTCCTCAGCTGTTTTTTTCTCGACCGCAAGATTCACCTTCTCGTCGATGTCCGCCTGACTAAACTTCTTTTTCTGCTTCTTGGCCTCTGGGCCCTCATTGTAAAACACCTTCCACGTGGCGCCGTCTCCAGCGCCGTGCACACGACCATATTGCGGCCGCTGGCCCAAAGGGAGTCCCTTAAGTTCGTTCAAGGCCCGGTTGAGAGGGGTATCCCACTTGGGCCTCATCGAAGAAGTAGGGCTTTCGGCTGCAAGCTAGTGTTGCTTCTCTTGCAGAAGGAGCGTGAACCGTTTAGGAATTTGTAGTCGACTAGATCTAGAGCTAAATGTAAGGTGGTAAAATAATAATTACCAGTAGTCTAATCAATTTCCGCGTGATCTGGTCCATGTAAAGAACCTTCTTTTCCTTGTCCCACTTGTAGCGGGCCCTGATGAAGTCACGCTCCAAGGGGTTGGTGAACTTCGTGAAGGGGTCTGGGAGACCCACTGCTTCATGTTTCGCATCCTCCTTATTCCATATGGGCCTTTTACCGAGGTAGCCATGGCTTCTGAGGCGATGTTTCCCCGTGTTCCTTTACTGAAGGCTCTTTAATTTCATAGCCTTAGACTTGGCTGCCTCGGTAGCGCAAGTGTCCTTGAAATTTTCGAACTCCTCTACCGTAAGTGTCGGATTTTCCTCCAGAATCTTGGACAGGGGTTCCTCAGCCTCAATAGCTCATTTCACCCTCCCTTTCCAGGAGGCCAAATCATTGCTGAACATGCCCATGGCGTGATTGTTAATCTTTTTCATCTTCGGATCATCCCATGGTTCTTCTATGTTATCATCCCGGTCGGGGAACTTGAATCTCTTATGCAACTTCGTCAGGAGCAACTGCGTCAAATGTTCTTTACTCCTTAAGTCATCATCGTTGATGCTCGCGCATTCCCGTAGGATGCATCCTACTTGGTTCCCATAGCACTTGCGAGGTTCTTCCAACTCTAATGGCTCAAACTTGCTAGGTGCCATCTTTGTGATCACTAGTCATCCAATCCCTAGTTTGTTAGGTTTTCGTATCCCATGCTTCTTCTGCTTCTTATTTTTGGTAGCGGCATCGGTACCTTCCCCGCCGGTCTCGGCGCCGCCATCGGTGCCGGCACCGTCGGTGTCGATGTCGGCGTCAGTACCATCATCGAGGCCGACCTGCAAACCTTGAATTTGCATTTTCTTAGCAGTCAAATAGTCGAGGTACTCTTGTTCACCCTCATAATCCATCTCGTCTGCATCTTGGTCAGAAGGCCCAGTTTCTTCGTTGTTCGACATGTTTCCTATGATTAAGTATCCTCCTTTAATTCTAAAACTATGAAAAAAAATGAGAAATGACATAAAAAAGAAATCTATGTTTGCCAGAATGTTGTTTCCGAGCACTCGATATGCCTATTATCTAGCACAAATCATGCCAAAATTCACGGAAAATTTCGTCATGACCTTTGCTAAAAAAATGGACATATCGAGCGCCTAAAATTCACTGGAACGGAAATGAATCAACATTCCGGCGTAACATCAGCCACTCGGATCATTTACCCTGCACATAATCATCATGTCCAAATGACATGTCCAAATATCCAAATATGACATGTCTAAAACATCACATGTCCACATATATAACCTAATTAACCATTTGCCCTAACTAAAACCCAACTAAATTAACCAAAAAACCTAACTAAAACCTTACAGAGGGTGCAGGCCCGACGACGGCCAAGGTTGGGAGGGGTCGGGGTCGGGGTCGAGCATCGGGGACGGAGCCAGGGTCGGGGCCGGGACCGGGGCCGTGGGCGAGCGCCGGGGTTGGGGTCGGGGGCCGGAGCCAGCGCTAGGGTCGGGGGCGAGGGCAGAGGCGCGGCAATGGCTCCGGCGGCGCGACGGGGGGAGGGAGAGTGTGGGGATTTGGGGGAAAAAGAGGCGGGATGAAGAGAGGAGTGGGGATTTTGGGGGTTAAGTGGGCATAGTAGTAGCGCGTTTAGGAAAGACGCGCTATAGCTACTCGAGGTAGCTATAGCGTTTTCCTGTAGAAACCACTACTGCTACCTTGACTAGCTGTAGCTCTTTTCTGAAAAATGCGCTGCTGCTATAACCAGTACCTATATGATAGTTTTCCCATTTGTTTCCTTCTGTTTTCTTTTCCTTTATTTTCTCTCACTTTTTTTTTCTGAGAGCAGTTAACTAAGAGAATTGAAGGCGGTATATATTGCATCATTTGACGGTTAAATATGTATACAAAATAGGAACATATATATTACATCATTGGACCCATGCATAATAATGGCTAAGTGTGTATACAAAAGAGGAACATATATATAACATCATTTGACCGATAACATACGATTCCTCAGCGTTGACGTTTTCGTTTTTGAGTCAGCTTCTTTCCCTTCTTGTTCGTTGAAGAATAATTGAGCCCCTCATTGTGACTTTTCCTTTTCCATGGAGTATGATTTTTCTTTGGTAATGTAGTATTGATTCTTCTTTTGACGTATACTTTTTTCATCATCATCATCTTCCCTCATTGGGTTGCCGTACTGATCGTAGTCTTCCTCATTGGCGACTCCATCCATTCCAATGATGTTCCTTTTGCCTCTCCTCATGACAACATGGTTGGGATTGCGCGGGTCGGTTATGAAGAAGCATTGTGTCACATGCTTAGCTTGTACCCATGGCTCATTTTTTGCGATAGCGTTCACGGTAGCGCTCTTGGCGTCGGGTAATGTCATGGTAGTGAAATTCCGGTTTTCTCTTTTTACATTCTTAGCCCATCTAACACGGAACATCGTCGTGTTCTGCAGTCCAAAGTAGTCAAGCTCCCAGATCTACTCGACCCTTCTGTAAAATCTTTCAATTGCGCCGTTGTCGCTGTCGGTCATGCATTCCATCGTCACCCCTGAGTTCTGATCATCACTGAACATATCTTTGGCCTCCGTGTAGAACGTGTATCCGTTGATATCGTATGCCTGATAGGTTAGGAGGTTGGGTGAGGGGCCATGTGCTAAGGCGTATATGAGAAATCTGTCCTTACAGCCCTCCTCCGGGGGATTAGCAATAATATGCTCTTTGAACCAATGCATGAAAGTGCAGTTGTGCTCTCTAGTAACTTCGGAGTTCGTCCTGCATACCCCCCGGTCACGATACTTCTTTGCGATAATTTCTTTGTGCAGTGCCACGAAAGCATCTACCTCATCTAGGTGTTGTAGCACTACCAAGTTTGCCATGTCAAAGTCACTGCGTCGATCTGAGTATGCCACGTGCAGTTCCCTATGACCGTTGGAGTGACCTTCTCCTTCGAGCCTCCCCTCATGCTTGTTAACGGGCAAACCAACACTAACATCAGGCAGCTGGTCTGCGCCATATAGAAAATTCTCGCAGAAAAAGATGCACTCTTGTATTAGATAGCCCTGGACGATGCTTCCATCCGGACGGGACATGTTATGAACGAATCCTTTGATGATCCCATTCATCCTCTCAAACGTCATCATGTTGTGCAGAAATGACGGCCACAAGTCTATTATGTCGTCCACAATATGGACACACAGATGCACCATCACGTCAAAGAACGCGGGCGGGAAGTACATCTCAAGCTCATTCAGTATCACAACAATCTCTTCTTGTAGCCTTCGGAGTTGCTTCACACTGATCGACTTTCGAGAGATGACGTCGAAAAAGTTACAGAGACCAATAAGCGTCTCATGGACGTGCTTGTCCATTATCCCTCTAAGGTCAATAGGTAGTATCTGCATCATCATCACATGACAGTCATGGAACTTCATCCTGCTGAACCTTTTCTTGTCTGTGTCTAGATATCTGCTTATCTTGCCACAGTAACTAGAACTAACTTTGACTCCGGTAAGGGACTTAAAGAATTGATCGATCTCAGCCTGACTTAAGGTGAAGCAAGAATGGGGGCAATAATCCTCTTTCTTTATTTTCTTGCCCTTCTTCTCCCGCGCCTCTATCTCCGTCTCTGTCTCATCTGACTGTTTATGGGGCGGCATGTGCAGATCTTCCCTGATTTTCAAATCTTGCAAGTCTTTTCTTGCCTTTGGCCCATCCTTGGTCTTATCCAGCATGTTCATCAGTGTCATGAGCAAACTCTCAAGGACATTCTTACAGATGTGCATTTGATCAAGGTAATGAGGTGTATCGAGTTTGTGCCAGTACTCCAAGTCCCAGAACACAGACCTCGTCTTCCATACCTTCAGCAACGGCTCCGGCGCCTTTTTCATCATCTTTCCGGCGTGGCGCACTCCTTCCAGTTTTTCAACACCTCATCGATTTCGGCACCGCTCCTCTTACGTGGAGGTCCTAGATGCTCAGCGTGACCATTGAATAGATCTCCACGGTTTCTCCACGGGTTGTCCTGTTCGAGCCATCTTCGATGCCCCATGTACACGATTTTCCCAGACCCGCCATCTTTCCTTGACGTTAGCTGCTGAGACGTCGTATCATCCATGCACCACGTGCATCCGCAATATCCATGGCACACCTGGCCTGCGACATATACGTAACCGAGATAATCATGCACCGTCGTGATCAGGCTCTCATGTAGAAATACTCGCCTTTGCTGGCGTCCCATGTCTTGGCCGGTGTTTTCCATAAAGTGTCTAACTCCTCTTGAAGTAGCCCCAGATACAAGTTAATATTATTTCCTGGTTGTTTCGGCCCTTGAATAAGCATGCTCATGTGAATGTACTTCGACTTCATGCACAACCAGGGGGGAGTTTGTACATCCATACAAACACGGCCATGTGCTATGGTTGGTGCTCTGGTTGCCAAATGGATTCATGCCGAGCACGATGTTCCTTGCATCTCATTCAAAATACCGATAGAAGCTGTTCAACACTCTCCACTGGCTTCCATCCTTAACGTGTCTCAGCTTCGGATCATCTCCATCGTCGGGCTTCTTCCTCTCCGCGTGCCAGCGCATTAGCTTTGCTTCCTTGGGATCTACGAAATACCGCTGGAGACGGGGAGTGATCAGTAAGTACCAAACAACTTTCTGGGGACATTTCTTCCTGGCCTTCTTGTATCGAGAAGCATTGCACACTGGACAACTTGTTTTTTCTGCATGCTCCTTACGATAAATTATGCAATCATTGATGCATGCATGGTATCTAACATGCGGCAGATCAAGAGGCCACACGATCTTCTTGGCCTCATCAACACTACTAAGACATAGATTCCCCACGGGAAGAACATCCTTTAGGTACTTGAGATGCTCATCGAGGCTAGTGTCGGTCCATTTGTTTTCAGCCTTCGTCTTCAGGAGTTGGAACGTGAAACTCAAGCGGGTCACCTCAGGATTGCAACCATCATACAATGGAGTGTTCAAGTCTACCACCAGTTGCTCCAGCTTAGCCTCCTCTCTAGAAGAAGCTCCCTCAGTACTCATCTCCTTGTGAAGCAGTGCTTGAACATGAGGGCCCCGCACGATTGAACTTAGTACTGACGAACTCTGCTGCGTGGAGTCCACGTTCTCTCCACCGACATGTCCAACCCCTTCTTCTCCGCCATGTCCGGCCCCTTCTCTGCCGCCATGTCTGGCCTCTTCCCCGCTGCCATTATCAATCATCTCTTCATCTTGCCCAGTGTCGTCATTGGCTGCCCTGTCGGCGTCCTCAACATCATCATCCTCATCTTCAATTATCCACCGAGTATAGCCATCCATGAAACCAGTCATGAGAAGGTGCACTTCGACACGACCTTCATCATAGGGGTCGAGCCAAACTATTCCTTTGCATCTTCGACACGGACATAAAACCTCTGTCAGGTTATTTTCTTTCATGTCCTGCACCGCCGACCACAACCACCTGTCCACCATCGTTCCGCTGACCATCACGAACACCTGCACGATAGTAATAAACAAATTGATTATAAAAATGCGTGCATCCATCAAAGTCATACAAAAATTCGACACAACCTTCCCTAAAAATAGGACATATATAGATCTAGAGTTTGCCCGAAATTCGCCGAAACGGAAATAAATCGACATTTCGGCAAAACATAGGCAACTCAAAAGCACAATTTGGCGTCAACTCATGCCACACACACAATTTCCATCATATTTCCCAATTATCATATCACACACACACACACACACATATTTCCATTTTGCAAAAGCATGAAATTTTAATCACCTCTAGCTACGAGATCGAGCACACGGTGTGGATGATGATGTAGGGAGATCAAAAGTGCACAAAGCTCTTCTTGACAAAGAAAGATCTAGTTAGGGGGCAAATAGGTCACTTAACTAAATGCTACATCTACCTAGCTAGCTAATTTGGGAGGAGACAACTTCAACTAGTGGAGGGGGAAGGAAAAAAAGAAAGGAGATGCATTAATGGAGGTGGTGTAGTTAGCTAGGAGTAATGAAGAGAGAGAAAGGTAGGTAGAAGTGGGAGAGTAATGGGGGGAGAAGTATTGAGGAAGAAGAAGAGTGAGAGAGGGAGGATGTGGGAGGTAGGGGAAAGGGAGGAGAGGAGATGGGGAGGGGAGGTGGAAAAAGGTGGTGGGTGGTGCGTCTTAGCAGCAGCGCGGGAGCAAAAACGCGCTACTGCTATGATCGTAGCAGCAGCGCGCTTTCCTATCATGCGCTACTGCTAAACGGGCCAACCGTGTGTACAATTTCAAAATTAGCAGCAGCGGCGTGACTAAAAAGTGCGGTACTACTATGGCATTAGCAGTAGCGCGCTTCTTGACGGTCGCGCTGCTAGTAAAGTTAGGTCGTTGTGTACTATCGGTGGATTTTTGTAGCAGCGCGGTTTAAACATCACGCGCTACTGCTAAATTTACATCAATAGCATGCTTTCCCTAACCGCGCTGCTACTAATTAGCAGCAGCGCCTCTTTTTGTGCCGCGCTACTGCTAAGATTCTGTGTATAAGGTTTTCCCTAGTAGTGCATGTACAATCACCATTGTTACTCTTGCATTCAAATTCATTAGTCTTGGATGATTTAAGGTTCTATTATGAAGTAATATATGTAATATTCATATATGAATTCAACAGGTACGTAATTTATGAAATGGAGGCTATGTAATCATATGAGGTAACAGTTTTAAGTAGCGGACTACAATATCCATTTCTTTCGTGGGACTACAATATCCATTTCTTTTTGTGTGCCTCTACACTAACACCTCAATGCATTATGTTTATAGTAAATAACCAATGGCACTAAATTATCTATAGACAAGAAATACATAGGTTGAGTGTTTGATCCCTTTTTTGTGAACGCGCCTCTACGCACGTACGATTGGCCGCTCCCGTGTGAACGTCCAAGTTATCGGCGCATCATCCCGAGTTATTCTATTTTTTTTCTGGGGTGGAGTTCACACTAGTTATTATCTGCTGACGCGTGCCCCGTGTACACAGTCTCGCATGACCTTCCCGCTAGCACGGTCCAAAATTAGTTGAAACTGGATACGAAACGATCCCGCGGGCGGCAAAATCTCCCGCCTCCTTCTAAAATTTCGGCCACCTTGTCTTTAGCATGCGAAATTCCCCTTTTGTCCTTGGTGCACAGAGAACAATAGTAACAATACCACCCTCATCTACATAATAGGTCGGGGCTGCTTTGGTAACTTCCGGTTATCCCCACCACATGGCACCCCCATTTCCTCTTCCCCTCCCGCAAAAACCGACTAACTCCACAGCACCAGAGAATCTTACATCACGCCATCCGTACTTCATCGGCCTTTCTTCCCCTCCCCTCTCAAAACCCTAGACTACTCATCCACCGGCGTACCAGAGCCCATTCACTGCCAGCGGTGTCCACCTCGCCCGATCTGCTTCTGCGACTGCATCTACCCCTCCCGCCTCCACTAATAACAAGTAGACTACTCATCCACCACTATACCATAGCCCATTTAGTGATGTCCTTGTCCATGGTGCCGGATCTGCTTCGCCGGTACTCTCGTCAACCATAGCGCATCTGCAGCGGCTCATTCGTACTCCCCACCGGAGACGCTTCGTCCACACCCCCCCGGAGTCGCCCCACCGACGCCCCCGTCGATGGCCTCTGATCCTCTTCGCCGACACCTTCCTCAACCCTACCAGAGCCACTTCACCAACACCATCGTCAACCCTACCGGAGTAACTTCACCTATACCATTCTCTACCCTACCAGGGCCGTTTTGCCAACTCACAAGTCCACGGCCACAGATCCGCTTCGTCGCACCCTCATCCAACCTACTGGAGCAGCTTCTGACGCCCCATCCATGACCGTAGATCCGCATCATCGACACCATCATTAACCCAACCATCGGAGCAGCTTCACCGACGCCCTCGTCCATGGCCACAGATCTACTTCGCCCACACCATAGTCCACCCTACCGGAGCCGCTCCACAAACACCCTACTCGGCGGTTCTAGATCTCCTTACCGGACCCCGACAGCCAACGCAGCGTCATCACCCTTGGTGTTTCTAACCTGATTCCCACCATCTGGCAAGATGCCAAGCACCCGCCACGGCCTAGGTACTTCACCTTTAAACCCATCCAACATCACCTGCCCGATGTACTCCAAATATACTAACATGTCACTACTAGGGAAAACATTATACACAGAAATTTAGCAGTAGCGCGTGTCAAAAATGGGTGCTAGTGCTAAATAGCAGTAGCGCATGTCCGTAAACCGCGCTACAGATACAATACTAGCAGTAGCGCGTGCGCATGAAAATGCACTACCACTAATATCCCCTTTGCTAAATCGATAGGCTACGCATAGCAGTAGCGGTCTTGAGGAAAGCGCGCTACCGCTAGCACATAAGTTGCAGCGCGTTTCGCGCGGAGAGCGCTACTGCTAATGGACATAAAATAAAATAAAAAACAAATGGAAAAGTAAATGAAAAAGAAAGAAATAGAAAAAGGAGAAAGGAAAAAATAATATCTAGAGCAAAATAAATGAGAAAGCAAAAAAGAGAAAGACGTAGCAGTAGCGATTGTTCGTAAGAGGCGCTATAGCTAACATAGCTGCAGCGCGTTCCTAGACCCCTGCTGTAGAAACAGAAAAGGAAATAATAAAGATGAAGGAAATTACATAGCTATAGCAGTAGCGCGTTTTGTGAAAATCGCTATAGCTAACTTAGCTATAGCGCGTTTCGCGAAAAGCGCTACCGCTAAGTTTGACTTAACCAAAAAACCGTTTCCCCCTAGCCACCACTTCTCCCCCAAATCCATCGACCCACCCCGCCGCCGTCTGCCCGATTCACCGTCGCCCCACTTCGCCGCCGTCTCCTACTGACGTCGACTCCCCCGGATCCACCAGAGCCACGCGCCATCAACACCACCGGAGCCGCCCCCAACGCCACCAAAGTTGCACGGCCTCATCAACGCCATCGGAGCCGCAGTCGACGCCACCGGAGCCGGAGTTGATGCCACCAGAGCCACAGTTGTCGCCACCGGATCCACCCTCACCACAACTGCCTCCCTCGCCGTCAGCGGAGACGCCCCCGCCTCCCTCGCCACCATTGCCTCCCGCGCCACCACCGGAGCCATCCTCTGTAAGCCCCCACCCTCCTCTCTCTCTATCTCTAAATTATTTAGGTTAATTTAGTTAGGAAAAGAATTTAGTTAGGTTAATTTAGTTAGGTTAATTTGACAAAGATGCCCCTGCCTCCCTCGCCGTATGAAAAAATTGTTTATGCTTAACTAGGGCAGGTGGGTTAGGGTTGTAGTGTTTAATTACAAATGTTAGGAAAGTAAGGTTTAACTAGATGTTAACTAGGGTGGTAGGATTTAGTTTAGAAAAAAATCTATATAAAAATATAAATTTCTATTAGTGTTGCAAGTCTAGTAGGTTCTTAATTTTTAGTGAATTTTTATTAGGACAAAAAAATTGGACATAATTTGAGTTCTAGGTTCATAATTTGAGTTCTAGGGTTCATCCATCTATATTTGGTTTTTGAATTGAGTTTCAGAGAGCATGAGATTTGTGTAGATTTTCTTGAAGTGTCAAACACTAGGAGATGCAAATTTGAAGTGGTCATGATATATGAAAAATCCTCAATTGTGTTTGCTCATTGATCATAATCGACATTGAAGTGGTTCGATTGTGCCCAAGTGGCCTTTTGTTGTTTCCAGGGAATGAAGCCGAGTGGCCTATGTTTTGCCAGAATGTTGATTCATTTCTGTTCCGGCAAAATTCAGGTTCTTGATTTGTCCACTTTTTAGCAAAGGTCATGCTGAAATTTTCCGTGAATTTCGGCATGACTTGTGCTACAAACTAGGACATATCGAGTGCCCGGGATTTACCGCACCGGGAAGGAGTCAATGTTCCTGCAAAACAATAGGCCTTTTTTATGTAATTATTCATTTTGCTAGGTCTAGAATTAATTGACTAGATTTAATCGTAGGAAACATGGCTAGCAATGATGAAGGACAGGGTTCTGGTGATTGTGACGACGTCTACCGGGCGGTAGATGAATTTTTTAGCCTTGCCAACATCGAGACTGGTGCATAGACTCAGACCGGCATTGAGACTGAGACTGAGACCGGTGCTGGGACTCAGACCGGCATTGAGACCGGCGCTGAGACTGAGATCGGCGCTGCCTCAGGGAGCGGAGCCGGTGTAGAACCAAAAGCAAAGAGGCAACGGCCTCCTAACAAACTCAGGACTACTAGACTGGTGGTCACGGAGGTGGACGGCGGCAATTTTGAGCCAAAGGCGCCCGAGGAAGCGCGTCGATGCTACGGCAATCAGATAGGCTGCATCGTACGGACAACCGCCACCATCAACGATGAGAAACTACAGAAGATAGAAAATATGAGGAGCTCCCTCCTAAAGAAGTTTCACCAGATATTCTTGTTCCCGGGCCGGAATGAGAAGGATTATAAAGATCCAGATGAGGACCCGACAATGAAAAGATAAACAAACACGCCATGACCAAGTTTAGTGACGCGTTGGCCGCCTGGAAAAATCGAGTGAAAGCAAAGATCATCGACAAGAAGGAACCCTACTCCGAGATTGTAAAGGATAATCCGACAATCACGGAAGAGCAGTTTCAAATATTCAAGGAGGCTTGCGAGGCCGAAGCTGCCAAAAAAAGTCTAAGTACATGAAGGGGCTTCAAGAGAGGAACATTGGGAGCCACCACCTCGGAAGCCGTGGTTACGGCGGAAAGAGGTCCAAATGGGCCAAGGAGGACGCGGAAGCCGCGAGTCTGGGCATCCCAGACCCCTTGGCGGATTTCACCGTCCCGCAGGAGCGTGACGTCGTTAGGGACCGGCACCATTGGGACCCAATGAAGAAGGTTTACGAGACAAAACCGGTCATTACGGAGTTCATGAGACTGATGGTAATTTTAGTTTCTGATCAATTCGACTGCACACATTAGTCATATTTGTAAACAATCCTTGTGCATTTTGCAGAGAGAGCAGCACCGGATTGCGGCCGAAAGCGACTCGCCGGGTGAGGCATTGGCGAGGCCCAAGTGGGACACTCCATTCAACCGGGCGTTGAACATATTGAAACGACAACCGGTGGATACTCGACCATCGTATGGACGCATGCACGGTGTCGGAGACGGCGCCACGTGGAAGAAGTACTACCGTGAGACCACAGAGGAGAGAAAGGAAAGACGGAGGTTAACTGAAGAAAACATCGACAAGAAGGTTGAGATTGTGGTTGAGAAGAAATCATCTCAGACAGTCGCAATAGCGGTAGCTGCCGCAAAACATGTGGTTGCAGATTTGTCTACTTCCTTGGTGACGGGCGTTTTCACTTGGACAAGGCAAAATCCAGAAAAAAATGCAGAGGACTTTCCCCTTGCTGACTTCTTGGGGAGCAGCTCGACTAGCGTTGCACCAGCACCTGCTCCCGCACCGGCTCCCGCACCTGCTCCCGCATCGGCTCCCGCACCTTCTCCCGCATTGGCTCCCGCACCGGACGTGCTCGGTGGTGCTTCGTCTTTGGCTGAGCTCGACACCCTCACGGTATCTGTCACACCGGCCCCCTTCAATATAAATGTATAATCTCCCGTTTTCGTTGCCTTTCAGATGTCTCACGTTGCAAACTTTTCTTTGCAGGCCGACGAAACCCCGTGCACCATATTGTACACCATCGGTGACCAGAAGGTGGACGTGGGGAAGGCGATGATAATGAAGCCAAAGGAACCATTGTTCCACAGCCGGCTGATCCCCCCGAACGTCTTCAAGGTTTTCGTGGCTAGTGTCAAACCGGGCCATGAGAATTTGCCTCCTCCAGTACTAGTGGGGGATGACGACGAGACACCGCAGCGGCTTGGTGATTGTTGCAATGGGTGGGTCCTGTTGTGGCCAAAGAGTCTGCTTCGTCTGGAGGCGGCCGGGAGCACATCCACGAGCACGCAGCCTCAGCAAGGTATGAACATCAACACCCCACCTACCCAATTAGCGTCGGGTGTCGGGTTGGGTGATAGCGGACGGGGTAAGGAGGAGGCTCCATTAGTCGCTGATGACATCGCCATGGATGAGGATGAGGACGAGATGGTGCTGTACTGTATGTCTATACTGGCGCCTCCTCAGGGTTTGAGCGTCATTAGTCGGTGCCTGAATTGCCGTCTCAACGTATTATGGACGACCTTCTGGTAGTAAAGAAGTCTAGGAAGAGAGCGAGGAAAGGCAAAAAAGCTGATTCTATGATCCAGCCGCCTCAGCAGCCTTGGCTTCAGGACCGTATAGATATCCCCGATGCGGATAAATGGCATATCCCCGGTCAACCAAGCCTACCTGCAACAGCGCTACGGGCCAGATTCGGCGATCTAAGGAGAGTTCATGACGATGTGCTGCGGGTAGAGAAAGGCCCCATCGCCTCGAAAGATCCAGGATACCCACTCTACATGGTTAACGTTCCGCGGCAAATGTCATACGTCGACAGCTTCCCCGCGGATAAGTTCTTCCTCTGATTCGATTACATACTCAACATGTCTCACGTGAAGAAGCTAGATTTGATGTTTGTCCGCCTTTATGCCTTGCACATGAACTACATCATCGCGGTTGAGCAGATATCTCATATCTGTGTCGCTGACCCGTACTACATGCAGGAGGGCTTCTTGGGAGTCTGCGCAAAGCACCGTGAATACATGAGGGATTACATCATTAGTTTCATGCTTGCCAATAAGGACAAGGAGGCGATTCTCGTGCCTTATCATCCCGTGTAAGTCATACGCGCTGCTATCCTTCCTTCGATTTCAATCATTCATTTGCATGGTGGAGGCTAATTAATTTGAGGTGTACTTATTTTGCGCAGCGGTGGGCGTGCTGTCCTCATCATCCTCTACCCCCGATTAGCCCACGCTCTTTACTTCGACTCATCGAAGAACATTCACAAAAAGGATTACACCCACATCAAGGATGTTCTCGACAGTGCTATGTTTTACTACCAAGCAGGGGGTGGAGAGGTCAGGGACAAGAAGAGAAGGGGCGGCAGGGTCGCCTTCGGCCATAAGACCGACTTTTGCTGCATCCAGTAACCGAACGATTCTCTTAATGATGGATTCTATGTCCTAGACCACATGCTGGAGTACATACGGGATCACTAGAACCTTTGCATGTCACCTAGATCCAGCGATGCCCATATTCTGCAATGGGCAAAGGACATAGGAGATATCGAGGATCATCGACTTCGAGCCGAGTTCTATAACATCTAGCGCGAACTTGCCCAAATCATCATGAAGGAGGTCGTTGGAAAAATAGGGATGTTCTACGGAGAAGGACAAATGTCGCGGGAAGACGTACGAACATGGATAGCCTCTCAGCGTCTCGACATGAAGCCTTTCACTAAGCTCGAGGACTATCTCCTTGACTTGGATGTATGCAACGACATGTTGGAGTGATTTTCGATATATGACAATGTGTCCGTTTAGTCCATACTTTCTATATGACAAAACTTTGAGTTATGCATGGTGAAACTTGATTTGTGATGTAATTAAACCGTCCTCCTCCTCGACTAGCGAAAATCACTCTAGTTAGGGAATTTTGGGGTACGATGAACTTTGTTATTTATGCTTATGATATGTTGTTTCTATTTTTGCCAAGTCTGTCTCTTACTGTTGCTCAACTATATATGTTGCATATCATCGACTCATGTGACGATGCAGGTGCATAGATCATAGATGGCGAAGAAGTGCTACGCCAGGAGTATATATACGACAAGTGGCCAGAGTGTCAGGCCCAGGTGTACTGGTTACCGGTTTCCGAGCGACAGGCAGTAGTTAGTTTAGGTTCACGCTAATGCAAGAGAGGGATACGAACTCATGTACTCAAAGTGATAGCTCTTCTCGCATATATCATTGTTTAGATGGATGACGATGTATTTGCAAGTAATCGAGACTTGTATCGCTATTTTCGAGATGATGACGAGAGACCACTTTGTGTTGGATGATGATTATGATGATGACATGATTTGATGAGACTAATTGTATGTATATGCTATGATTACATTTGTATGTGTATGATATGCTAAAGATTATTGTATAAAGCCTATTCAAATACAAAAAATATGCAGGGAAAAAACTAATAAAACTAGTAGTAGCAAGGGGGGGAAATTTAGCAGTAGTGCCGCCTTACCAGTAGCGCTTCCCAGTAAACAGCGCTGTAGATAATATCAGCAGCGCCCTTTTCTAAAGAGCGCTATAGCTATTCATGTATAGCAGTAGCGTGGGACAACAGGCGCTACTGCTATACGTTAGCTATAGCGCCTTATTAGTAGTGCCGGTCCCCGCGCTACTAATAGGCCCAAAACCCGCGCTGTTGCTAGGCTTTTCCCTAGTAGTGTGTCGCTGTTACCTGTTATGTAGCTGGCAAAAACTACAAGGACGATGTTTCTTCTAGATCTAACAGCTTGGCCAACCATGATCCTGGACTGAGGCATTGCTATGATCTTGTAAGTGCGTCTCTCTCTCTTGTATTGTTGTGTGCCTGCCAGCGTGCTTTGCTAGGATTTTCAACCAATAGTCCCTTTGTGCAGACAACAATTTCTACTACTGGCTGCTAATTTAGATATGTAGAGGTCATACATGATACTACCTCATACCTCCGTTCCTAAATATAAGTCTTTCTAGAGATTCCACTATAGGCTACATACAGAACAAAATGAGTGAATCTACACTCGAAAATGCATCTATATACATATGTATGTGGTCCATACTGGAATCTCTACAAAGACATATATTTAGGAACAGAGGTAGTACATTACACAAAATCGTAGGTGGCATGTAGGAATTCCAGCGCACTACATTAGGCTCCCTTAGAGTGCCTGCTAGTCCAGCACACAGAGTCATGGCTAGTTTATGCTATGCACACAATCGTTAATTGGTGGTTTAAATCTGCACAAGGGATACGCAATGAATTATTATGTAGAGATGTCTGAAATTAGCCGTGTCAACTTGGATATAGGGTTACACAATGAAAAAGTACAAGATGTATGTGGTAGTTTCAAGGAACATCACAAAAAAAGGAGAGGCAGCAGTGAGCCTATACAGTGTGCTTTGGTAGGTCACTCCTTCATTGCAATCATCGTGAAATGTTATTTGTATGTCAGTTCTATTGGCCAAGTTTCTTAGGGACAATTATTACGAGTTATCCTAAGAAAATAAGCACATGTGAATATAAGCTCCAGGTAATAAGCCAACCAGTTCTTTTCATTGCCTTCCTTTTCAGCTTATCTTTGGTATGATCACTGAAAAGTCTAGATTGCATTATATTTTGTCATTTTTCTGCCCATATGAAAATTAATTTGACTTGCAAACATCACAAATTGAACCCACTACATTATTAATATGATAGGAAAACAGACCATGACTATTTGTTCAGAATGCAAATACAAAGATACCATCTACTTGGCACAATCTACTTTGGTTAATGTCTTCCATAGAGATCCCATTGCCTAATTTAAATGAAGAACGCATGACCCACATTTAAATTAAGAACAATTATTTATTGAAATTCGATGGTCCAAGTGGCTGGTTATTATCATATAGCAGTAGCAGCTCATAAAAACTCATCATACAGCAGCAGTAGTGTGCAATTCATCATATACCAGCAGCAGCTCATAGCAATCTATTATATAATTAAAACAAAAGACAAATAAGCCATCATGTTTGTCCAGGTGGATTAAATTATCTCTACCATTAATTTTTTATATAAACGGCTGAGATTACAAGATATAACGTTACATACAAATATTGAGTACACGCATATATTGTGTTGCACCTGAAAAGTCTGTCACGTATATATATGTGATTGGAAAGTGCAATCTCGGTCATGTGCATTAGAAGGACACGTAAATACAAGGTCACATATAATCTTACTTTAATCATATATTCATCTAAAGAGTCCGGTCTGTATTCTAATACTTAGAAGAGAAAACAGTAGCCAAGTTACGCACGGGCCAACCTAACAAGCCTAGTTTCCTGATCGCTCCGAGGCCCACTACACGGGCAACGCTGCGCTTTGGGGAACTACAAAGCGCGAGGATGCGGCAAAGGGATGATGACTCGCCGCTGCGAAGGGATCTACCGGATCTCAACGGCTCCAGGCGGCGAGGCGCGCGTGCGGCGGTGCAGAGGCGCGGGCGAGGAGCAGAGAAATTGCAGAGCGACAGAGGTGCTCCCCATGCAGCTTGATGCAGAGCGGCAGAGGAGCTCCCGGCGCTGCTTGATGCCCATCCATAACAACTCTTTCATGTCTTTACTCTTTTAGGTCTCTCCATGACGAGTCTAGCAGCTGCCTCTCTTCTCTCCAAACATCAGTGCAACATCTAGGTTCGATCGCCCTTTGGATTTCACTATTCATACTATATGTACCTGCCGGCCATGCATTGACCTACCGAATAGACCATGAAGCACTGTTTACTAACCACTGTACAAGTGATATTTGATTCGCAAGATTAAATATGAGAGAGCCCGAACAGAGCACAAAAGCTAACTCGATTACGTTTGGAGTTGATCGGACGCGACAAAGATACACAAGTAAACAACGGCCATCTGATTTATTTTCCATGGTTGCAAGCATGTACAAAAATGTTAGGTCTTTCGACTCTAGCATGTTGTATTTCACATGTGTTATTACAGGTGGATTGATCAGGTTGGCCAACTTTTTATGTGAATATTAATTCCAGCAACAACATCACGTTATTAGTAAGTTAACCAAGCAAGATTTTTCAGGTCGCGCTGGGCAAAAAGTATCCGGCAACTCATCGGATTATCTTAGTGAAACTAAAGCCAAATCCGGAGCTAATACCTACATTATTTTCTATAGTCCATGGTCCACCATGGATCCATGTTGCTGATGCTCATGGTGATGGATGGTAGTCATGGAATACTGAGATTACAACATGCATGGTTTGGTCTAGCCACTAGTGCAAGCTTGCCAAATTGGTTGCCCAGGCACAGTGAGGACAATTTGATCCCTGTAGTAATACGTACATGGCAGCAATTGTCCCAATGTTCCAGGTAACAAGCTCGACGAAACCATAACCCATCATTTTTTGAGTCAACATTCTTATTGATATGTTTGCCTTTAATTCCTTCATATGTTGAATTGCCGAGAAGAAACTGCTTACTTCTGTTATCACCACAATCAGCACTCATTACTCCCCTCTCCTATCCATAGGCAAAAGCTTGAGATGTGCCATGCATAAGGGTTAATCAAGGCGGTGTGAGATGGCAGTGAGGGAAAGATCAGCATTGCTGCAACCACGGCAAGAAGCCCACCATGCAAAGCAGCAGCAGCAACCTCACTTTGCCATGGATGACATGATGATTACGAAATATTCAATCATCCCTGCTGCGTAAACATGTTGGAAACTTGCACCTGCTCATATGTTTGAGGTAGTGCTTACAGAAAATAGCAATGCAAATTGTAATTTCTTTTCAGATGAACGTTGAGAAAATATCAATGCTATGGTTGTTTCTTTGCAGAAAAGTTGAAAACGGGATATAATTCTATGTGAGAGATGACGCCAAAGGTAGTAATCATAGCTAATGTTGTGTCCAGATTTCTTTCTATAGGATGCAGGGTGCAAATTCTTATTGTTGAAATGATACAGTAGCTACAGCACAGTGTGGAGTTTCATTTAGAAGATACTATGTGCAGATCCTTATCTCTGTAGGTGATTCTCCTTTACTTTGGCAATGAAAAGTTAGTTAGAGTTGGTCTCAATCTCCAATTTATCAGTTGGAATTTAATTTCGAATATTTTCCTAGGTGACACTCATGAGTTAACATAGCCCGAAAGTCGACATATTTTTACTTCCATATTCAGTCCTTGCATGCATTTTCTGAGTAAGTTCATGATTAGTATGCAGGTTATTTTTTCCCCAAGAATTGACAAAGACATAAGGAAAGATTAGCATGCCTTCTACTTAGGAGAAGCAATCCAGCGAGAATGGTACTAAAGTTTCACCCGTAAATTGATATGTATGCACAAAAGATAATATCTCTATGGCATGTGTGCACAGTTTCTTTTATTCCATACATGAACATTAACTTTGAGATAAATTATTTTTAAGTCGTTATCTTGTAGTACATGTGTTGTTCAGTTATGAGATATCTAATACGAATGCCTATAATTCAGGAGAAGTCAACAATGTAATTCTATCTACTCGATCACTATTTCCTTAAGACGTTGCCATTGTCTTAATACATAAAAAATTTGTTTCAGATCTACTTAATAACTTACAACACTACTATATGATGATAAAGCTACAAAGCATTTCATGTTTAAGTACGAACATAAATTTTTGTAGAAAATGACTATATTAGATGCATGTTTTAAAATTTGATACGTTAGAAATATCTTATATTCAGATGCCTTTTTCTTCATGTAATATATTTACAATATTTTTCAAGCATCAAAGAGTATCACTCGGCAAAACGGAAGCTCTGGTATATGACACAACAAGCATAGTTCTGTTAAGCATGGTCTGCTTCACATATTATCTTTTGTCAATAGAGATCCATGTCTTTATGTGTACTTTTTTTTTCAATTTTGGTGCAGCAACTCATCTCAGTTATTTATGAATTAGTGATAGTTGAGGTGTTGTTTTCAAATGTTATGAATTGCATGTGCGTATATTAACCTAAGAATGTGCTGCTTTGTTCAAGGAAAAAAATATTGGGACATGCGGTATAGCTTTATCATGATATGATAAAATAATACTAACTCTTTAGTTCACATAGACAACATGAATGGTAGACTACTATTAGTGTTAACAAAAATGATTAAGTTGAAAGTGGAAGAGTTGTCATGCAATGAGACTACACAAAAACTATTTTAGGAAAATTGTACTAACTTTGTACTTTCATTCAAGGAAAATAGGAAATATCTTAGGAAGCAATAGATGGTAAATGTACATTATCAATTCCAAAAATAGATAATGAAGCTTTAAAATATTTATATAGGATATTTTGGTAGCACCAACTATTTTAAGAAAATATAAAATAACTCGACAAAAAACGCAAATCTAGCCGCGCAATTGCACGGGTAACTCTGCTAGTTCATCATATAGCAGCACCAGGAGCAGCTCATAGCAATTCATCATATAGCAGTAGTAGAAGCAGCTCATAGCAATTCATCATATAGCAGCAGCAGGATCAGCTTATAGCAACTCATCATATAGCAGCAGCAGATCGTCTTAATTCATCATATAGCAGTAGCAGCTCATGGCAATTCATCATTTACAGCAGGAGCAACTCATAGCAATGCATCATATCGCAGCAGCAGAAGCAACTCATAGCAATTCATTGTATAGTGGATCAGAATGAAAATTTGGCAAAAAATCAGGGGAGATCCTCGCCTTGTTGGATGAGCTCATCCTTCAACAGCACCTCAAGGCCACGACCTGGGAGGAGAGAGGGGGAATAAGGTGCCTTCTGTCGCAGTGTGGCATCAGCCATAGTTGTGCGTTGGACAGACCATAGTCGAGTAGCTGTTGGAGACCATGAGAATGAGGGGCGGCGCCAGAGGGAGGAGCAGCCGGGGAGATTTGGCCCTACCCACCGGCCATGTAGCCTAGCTGGACAAAGCATCGTCAAGGACCAGGCCAGATGGGACCAGTGGCGATGGCTCGCTGGAGGAACCCTATCGCTGCAGGCAGGGAATCGAGGTAGAGGGAAAGGGGAGAGGAGATGCAAGCAGGCAGGGCAATTGCATTTTGAGTGTAATATAGGCAGACAATAGAGTCATTTCACTATTCCCCTTCCCTTCAATTTTTAGTGAGCTTCTACCCGAAACACCCCCTCCAAAGCGAAATCAGTTAAGCCCAAGCCCATAACTCAAAAGTGACTTCTTTACATCTTTTATGGCTTATTTTGACAATAAGCTCTGAAAAGGCGGAATAGAACTGGCCCTTAACCTGCAATTCAATTGTGCGTGCAATAATGAATCACTCCTGCCATTTATAGTGTACATTTAGGCATCATCATACATGGCATAACCTAATACATGTGCATTCCATTGTAGAATATGGAATATGCAATGTTTATGTTAGTTCATACATTGCACATGATGTTTAAATGCCCCTTAAATTTGGTCAGTCAAGTGATGGTCTTTAAGCCTCCTTCTTTGCTTCTTTTCTTGATACATCTGTTCAATGGCTTGTTTGCATTATCAAGCCATACAAGAACTGTTTGCTTTGATTACTTGTTGTTCTTGACCTAACACTCTAACAGAGCTTGTCAAAAATTTACGAACTACGGGTTGCTATAGTGGGGGCTTGTCTAACTCATAGGTGACATAAAGGTTTGGCTGTACACTGAAGTAGGCTCTCCAAGAGTACCTGGAGATCCAGTTCAAAGGTATGCCTAGTTTTTGTACATAGTGCACACATAGTAAATGCTCATTTCATTGTGTGCAAGTGCAAGAGATGTGGCATGTTTCATTATGTGGTGTTGTTTTGTTATAATCTCATCCTTTTGTGTTGTTCACAGACTGAAAAGCATGCATATTTATCTTCCAAGGAGACGAGTAACTAGTTTGTGTCACCTTGCGGAGGGGGTGCAATGAGGATAAGATTGAGGATTTCCATGTACAAGATGTTAGGAAGGAGCCTTGCAAGAGAAGTAGGAGCAGTGCTAGGCCTATTCAACCAGTTAAGGTAAGTCACTGTATCCAACTCAACAGTTCAATTCCTTGTTTGTTTCAGCCATAGTTAATTTGCTCTTTTCAATTGCTTTATTTGTCCTCAGTTAATGAGATGTCCAAATAATGATGCCTGATGTTGGGTACTTGTATAACTATTAGTTGACATAATTAAAGGCCTTACCATTTAATTACTCTGGCGAAGTGTGCCTGAAGCTTTGAAGTCTATTAACCAACTATTACCGCATGAGGCTCACAATCTAGTTTATACTAGGATAGTGATAGCATAGCTTTGCTTGATGTAGTAGGTTTGTATGAATCCCTCTGCTGTTCATTATGATCCCTAAGACTTTAATTGAGCTACAGAATGGCCAATTGCTTGCTTACTTATACGCAACGTGCTGTCTAAATTTGTAACCTGTCTGTGTTTTGGATTTGACCCCAACATCATGCTCCTCTGGTGAGCTAAGAGAGATTTCTGTATGCAGGCTACACAGACTACCATTTTTATAATTTTTAAAATATCACTTGCTTTACCATGTACAAAATAGTCTGTCTTGCTCGCTTCACTATTGTAACTATATTTTTGCCCTAGTCACGTGTACATACAGAAACATTTCAGGATGGAGTGACATCAACACAAAGATCTGCGAGCAGTGCGGCATGGCTGTTACCGAATGATTACGGATTGGAATTGGAATGTGCTGATGTTCTCGATCATCAACTAGAGGTGGCAAGACAATGTGTACATGATTCTCAACGTACAATCAACAAGTTGAGACTGGACATGCACGTATTAGATGCAGGAGTCAAAAAAATGAAACAAGACACTGAGGTAACCACGAAGGAATTGGAGATTTTGCAGATGTGCTATCTAAATCCGACCAATCCTATTTTTTGAAGAGATTATAGTTCAAATGGTAAGTTCTATTGATGTGTGTCCATGATGTATGAGCTTTATTTGTCCAGTGTATGTAATTTGTTGTTTGTATATGCTTTATTATCACTAGTGCCGAACTATAATGCCCAGTGGGTATATTCGGCTGTAATTCCTTTATTGTATAGTGTAGGATTATTTTCTGTTTCTATGCCTTAGTCTTTTTACTGTATAGTGTATGTTTTTAGAGGCGATAGTATACAGTAGGATAATTCTTGAATATGCTATATCATTGAAACAGGGGCCCACATGCCCAAACATTCCCCGGACGCCATACAAATGAACAAACATATGTAGTCAAAGCGGGACTTAATTGGGCTGGTCAAAATAATATTAAGTGGATCCCAAATGATGTGGCCCACTGTAACAATGGCTCTTAGCAGGCCGTTAACAGGCGAAAAGCTTGATAGGGCCGTATAAATGGAAATGGCCCGCGGGCCTCTAGGAGGCTGAAATAGATGTCAATTTTGTCTCGGACTTTTTACTTTACGGGCCAGTAAGAGGCCGAAAGTGTTATGGGGCAGAGGAGGCCCAATTTGCAAACTAGGCTTTTAACAGGCCGAAAGTCGCGCTGGGCTGGAATGATGCCCTGTGGAACGTGGGACCCCAATGGACCTAAAGTCAAAGGACCAACTGTTGTGCGGGCCGTTGATGACCCACAAGTGTAGGGGATCTATCGTAGTCCTTTCGTTAAGTAAGAGTATTGAACCCAATGAGGAGAAGAAGGAAATGATAAACAGTTTTCAGTAAGGTATTCTCTGCAAGCACTGAAATTATCGGTAACAAATAGTTTTGTGATAAGGTAATTTGTGACGGGTGATAAGTAATGAAAGTAAATAAGGTGCAGCAAGATGGCCCAATACTTTTTGTAGAAAAGGACGAGCCTGGACAAACTCTTATATAAAGGAAAACGCTCCCGGGGACACATGGGAATTATCGTCGAGCTAGTTTTCATCACGTTCATATGATTCACGTTTGGTACTTTGATAATTTGATATGTGGGTGGACCAGTACTTGGGTACTGGCCTTCCTTGGACAAGCATCCCACTTATTATTAACCCCTCTTGCAAGCATCCGCAACTACAAAAGAAGTATTAAGGTAAACCTAACCATAGCATGAAACATATGGATCCAAATCAGCCCCTTACGAAGCAACTCATAAACTAGGGTTTAAGCTTCTGTCACTCTAGCAACCCATCATCTACTTATTACTTCCCAATGCCTTCCTCTAGGCCCAAACAATGGTGAAGTGTCATGTAGTCGACGTTCACATGACACCACTAGAGGAGAGACAACATACATCTCATCAAAATATCGAACGAATACCAAATTCACATGACTACTCATAGCAAGACTTCTCCCATGTCCTCAGGAACAAACGTAACTAGTCACAAAGCATATTCATGTTCATAATCAGAGGGGTACTAATATGCATAAAGGATCCGAACATATGATCTTCCACCGAATAAACCAACTAGCATCAACTGCAAGGAGTAATCAACACTACTAGCAACCCACAGGTACCAATCTGAGGTTTTGGGACAAAGATTGGATACAAGAGATGAACTAGGGTTTGAGATGAGATGGTGCTAGTGAAGATGTTGATGGAGATTGACCCCCTGCCGATGAGAGGATCGATGATGAGGACGATGGTGATGATTTCCCCCTCCCGGAGGGAAGTTTCCCTAGCAGAACAGCTCCACCGGAGCCCTAGCTTGGTTCCGCCAAGGTTCCGCCTCGTGGCGGTGAAGTTTCATCCCGTAAGCTTGCTTATAATTTTTTCCAAGGCAAAAGACCTCATATAGCAGAAGATGGGCACCGGAGGCCTGCCAGAGGGCCCACGAGGCAGGGGGTGTGACTAGGGGGTAGGGCACGCCCCCACCCTCGTGGACGGTGGGTGGCCCCCTTTTGGTACTTCCTTCGCCCAATATTTCATATATATTCTGAAACGTGCTCCCGTGAAGTTTCAGGACTTTTGGAGTTGTGCAGAATAGGTCTCTAATATTTGCTCCTTTTCCAGCCCAGAATTCCAGCTGTTGGCTTTCCTCCTCTTCATGTAAACCTTGTAAAATAAGAGAGAATAGGCATAAGTATTGTGGCATAATGTGTAATAACATCCCATAATGCAATAAGTATCGATATAAAAGGATGATGCAAAATGGACGTATCAACTCCCCCAATCTTAGACCTCGCTTGTCCTCAAGCGGAAGCCAAAATCGAAAAATATGTCCACGTGTTTAGTGATAGAGGTGTCGATAAAATAAAATACGGACATGAGGGCATCATGATCATTCTTATAATAGCAACATATATATATTGTCATATGATCTCTTATGCTAAAGTAACAATTCATTCACAGTTTCAAGTATGAATCATAAACTTCATTGAAAACTAACAAACTATAATCTCAGTCATTGAAGCAATTGCAATTTATCATAACATTAGAAAGAGTCAATATAAGAGATTTTCAGCAAGTCCACATACTCAACTATCATTTAGTCTTTCACAATTGCTAACACTCACGCAATATTTATGGGTATGAAGTTTAATCGTACATAGAGAAAGATAGGGGCTTATAGTATTGCCTCCCAACCTTTTACCTCAAGGGTAATGTCAATAATAATAGTTCATGAAAACTCACATCCAATTAGCTATACATATATCAGGATCTTTCCAACACATTATGCTTGCCAAAGGATAAAATGTAAAAAGGAAAGGTGAAAATCACCATGATTCTTGTATAAAGTATAAGACAAGAATGAAAGATAGGCCCTTCGTAGAGGGAAGTAGAGGTTGTCATGTGATTTTATGGTTGGATGCACAAAATCTTAATGCAAAATAACATCACTTTATATTGCCACTTGTGATATGGACCTTTATTATGCAGTAACTCGCTTTTATTTCTTCCACATCACAAGATCGTATAAAGCTTATTTTCTCCACACTAATAAATCATACATATTTAGAGAGAAATTTTTATTGCTTGCAACAATGACAACTTACTTGAAGGATCTTACTCAATCCATAGGTAGATATGGTGGACTCTCATGGCAAAACCGGGTTTAAGGATATTTGGAAGCACAAGTAGTATCTCTACTTGGTGCAAAGAATTTGTCTAGCATGAGGGGGAAAGGCAAGCTCAACATGTTGGATGATCCATGACAATATAATTTATTTTGGATGTAAGAAAACATAACCCATTACATTGTCATCCTTGTCCAACATCAACTCTTTAGTATGTCATATTTTAATGAGTGCTCACAATCATAAAAGATGTCCAAGATTGTATATTTATATGTGAAAACCTCTATTTCTTTATTACTTCCTATTAATTGCAACGATGACCAAAACTATGTTTGTCAACTCTCAACAACTTTTATTCATCATACTCCTTATATGTGAAGTCATTACTCTCCATAAGATACATATGATCTCTTTATTTCTTTTTATGCTTTCTCTTCTCTTTTATTTTTATTCCCTCAAGATCATAGCAAGATGGAAAAGCCCTAGACTCAACACTAATCTTTATTATGTATATCTCACGGACTCGATTACATAGAAGGATCATAAAGCAAAACTCAAAACTAGATCATACTAAAACTTTATTCTACTAGATCAAGATATTACCAAAAGGATTGACCTAAGAAAAATGGTAAAGATCAAAGTGTGATGATGATACGATACCGGGTCACTCCCCCAAGCTTGGCAGTTGCCAAGGGGAGTGCCCATACCAGATACTCAGTTCTTGTTTGCTGGTGATGGTGATGATGATGACAATTGTGCCTTCAGCTTTTTCATGTTGTAGCTAAGAAGAGAGATCTCCTCCTTTAAATCATCAACCTCCGATTCTAGCTTCAAGATCTTGTCACATAAATCTCCTTTGCTTTTCTCCTGAAAATGAGAAGGAATAGATCGGTTGTTAGATACTTTAGCCCTCTTGGGAAGATTAGACTTCTTGAACTTCACGTGCATATCCCCAGGTTGAGGTAGAGAGACATCCTCCTCCTCCGAACTTGAATCATTGATCATCCTCAAGTGAGCATCCTCCTCATCATCCGTAGTTCGACCACAAGGAGATAGGTCTCCATAGGTCTTTGGATCGGCAATGAGATGTGAGACATAGCTTTCTTCGTCAGAGTCTTGAGACGACATCTTGCTATAAATCTGCGGCGGAAACAGCTCGAAACAAAAATAGAGGATATTTGCATGGTACGGTGGTCAAAACCTTCGGGAGATTATATAATGAATTTTTACCGAACAAAAGAAGTATCGTGCAAGAAAATGGAGTCCGGAGAGCACACGAGGTGCCCACGAGGTAGGGGGCGCGCCCAGGGGGGTAAGGCGCGCCTTCCACCCTCGTGGAAGCCTCATGTCCTTCCTGGACTGCTTCTTATTTTCCTATTTTCTTAAATATTCCAAAACGGAGAAAATTGCTATTATAACTGTTTTGGAGTCGGTTTACTTACCGTACCACATACCTCTTCTGTTTCAAAGTCAAAAACGTTCTAGAAAGTGTCCCTTATGTATTCCTCCGGGGTTACGGTTTCAATAACATTAGTTTCAACATTTATAGGATTACCTGAGATATAATGTTTGATTCTTTGACCATTCACCACCCTCGGATTTGTGCCTTCGAAGTTGTTGATTTTTATAGCACCGGAAAGATAGACCTCCTCGATGACGTAAGGTCCTTCCCATTTAGAGAGGAGTTTTCCAGCAAAAAATCTTAAACAAGAGTTGTATAACAATACATAATCACCTACATTAAACTCACGTTTTTGTATCCTTTTGTCATCCCATCTTTTAACTTTTTCTTTAAACAGTTTGGCATTTTCATAAGCCTGGGTTCTCCATTCATCAAGTGAGCTAATGTCAAAAAGCCTCTTCTCACCGGCAAGTTTGAAATCATAATTGAGCTCTTTAATGGCCCAATATGCCTTATGTTCTAGTTCGAGAGGTAAGTGACAAGCTTTTCCATAAACCATATGGAGACAAACCCATAGGATTTTTATATGCAGTTCTATAAGCCCATGATGCATCATCAAGTTTCTTGGACCAATTCTTTCTAGATCTATTAACAGTCTTTTGCAAAATTAATTTAAGCTCTCTATTACTCAGTTCTACTTGACCGCTAGACTGTGGATGATATGGGGATGCAATTCTATGATTAACATCATACTTAGCAAGCATTTTACGAAAAGCACCATGAATAAAATGTGAACCACCATCAGCCATTAAGTATCTAGGGACTCCAAACCTCGGAAAAATAACTTCTTTAAGCATCTTAATAGAGGTGTTATGATCAGCACTACTAGTTGGGATAGCTTCCACCCACTTAGTAACGTAATCAACAGCAACTAAAATATGTGTGTACCCATTAGAGGAAGGGAACGGTCCCATATAATCAAAGCCCCAAACATCAAATGGTTCAATAACAAGTGAATAATTCATAGGCATTTCTTCACGTCTACTAATATTACCAATTCTTTGACATTCATCACAAGACAAGACAAACTTACGGGCATCCTTGAAGAGAGTAGGCCAATAAAAACCGGATTGCAATACCTTATGTGCAGTTCTATCTCCAGCATGGTGTCCTCCATAAGCCTCAGAGTGACACTTGCGTAGGATCTGTTCATGTTCATGCTCAGGTACACAACGTCTAATAACACTATCTACTCCTTCTTTATAAAGGTGTGAGTCATCCCAGAAGTAATGTCTTAAATCATAGAAAAACTTTTTCTTTTGCTGGTATGTGAAACTAGGTGGTATAAATTTAGCAACAATGTAATTAGCATAATCAGCATACCATGGAGCAGTACAAGAAGCATTTATGACAGCTAATTGTTCATCAGGAAAGCTATCATCAATGGGTAGTGGGTCATTAAGAACATTCTCTAACCTAGACAAGTTGTCTCTAACAGGGTTCTCAGCTCCCTTTCTATCAATAATATGCAAATCAAATTCTTGTAGCAAGAGAAACCATCTAATAAGTCTAGGTTTAGCGTCTTTATTTTCCATAAGATATTTAATAGAAGCATGATCAGTGTGAACAGTTACTTTAGAATCAACAATATAAGGTTTGAACTTATCCCAAGCAAATATGACTGCTAAAAATTCTTTTTCAGTACTAGCATAATTTCTCTGGGAACTGTCCAGAGTCTTACTAGCATATTGGATAATATTTAATTTCTTATCAACTCTTTGTCCTAGAACAGCCCCTATTGCATAGTAACTAGCATCACACATAATTTCAAAGGGTAAATTCCAATCAGGTGGCTGAAAATGAGGTGCAGAAATCAAGGCTTTCTTAAGTATTTCAAATGCTTCTACACAATCATCATCAAAGACAAATGGAACATCTTTTCATAAGAGATTAGTCAGAGGCCTAGAAATTTTAGAGAAGTCCTTAATGAACCTCTTATAAAAACCAGCATCACCAAGAGAACTTCTTATACCTTTGATGTCCTTAGGACACAACATCTTTTCAATAGCATCTACCTTAGCTATATCAACTTCAATACCTCTTTCAGAAATTTTATGACCCAAGACAGTACCTTCATTAACCATAAAGTGGCACTTCTCCCAATTCAAGACAAGATTAGTTTCTTCACATCTCTGCAAAACTCGATCAAGGTTGCTTAAGCAATCATCAAAAGAAGTTCCATATACAGAGAAATCATCCATGAAAACCTCAACAATCTTTTCACAAAATTCAGAAAATATAGTAGTCATACATCTTTGAAAGGTAGCATGTGCATTATATAAACCAAAAGGCATACGTCTATAAGCAAAGGTACCGAAAGGGCAAGTAAAAGTTGTCTTTTCTTGATCCTCTTTTGAAACGGGTATTTGAGAGAAACCAGAATAACCATCTAGAAAGCAAAAATGTGTTTGTTTGGATAATATTTCTAGCATTTGATCAATAAAAGGTAAAAGGTAATGATCCTTTTTAGTAGCTTTATCTAATTTGTGGAAATCAATTACCATTATATAACCTATAACAATTCTTTGTGGGATCAATTCATCTTTATCATTAGGAACAACAGTAATACCTCCCTTCTTAGGGACACAATGGACAGGACTCGCCCACTGACCATCAGCAACGAGATAAATTATACCTGCCTCCAGAAGGTTTAGTATTTCTTTTCTTACCACTTCTTTCATCTTAGGATTTAACCATCGTTGGTGATCCACAACCTGTTTCACGTCTTTCTCCAATTTTATTTTGTGCTGGCATAAAGTGGGACTAATGCCCTTAAGATCATCAAGAGTATATCCAATAGCAGCACGATGTTTCTTCAGAGTTTTCAATAATTTCTTTTCTTCATGCTCTGAAAGGTTAGCACCAATAATAACAAGATATATCTCTTTCTCATCAAGATAAGCATATTTAAGAGTACCAGGTAAAGGTTTAAGCTCAAACACGGGATCACTCTTGGGTGGAGGAGGATCCCCTAGGATTTCAACAAGCAGGTTGTGTTTCAAAATAGGTCCATGTTTAAAGAATACTTCATCTATTTCCCTTCTTTCATCCATAAACATGTCATTTTCCTGGTCAAGCAAATATTGTTCTAAAGGATCATTAGGAGGCACGGCAATAGAATCAAGACCAATAATTTCATCTTTACTAGGCAATTCTTTATCATGGGGTTGTCTATGAAATTTAGCAAAATTAAAGTCATGAGACATATTCCCCAAACCAATAGTAACAACATCCTTTTTTCAATCTATCCTAGCATTAACAGTATTCAAGAAGGGTGTACCAAATATAATGGGACAAAAGTTATCTTGTGGGGAACCAAGGAAAAGAAAATCAACATGATATTTAACTTTCCCACACAAGACTTCAACATCTCTAACAATCCCAACTGGTGAAATAGTGTCTCTATTGGCAAGCTTAATTGTAACATCAATTTCCTCTATCTCAGCAGGTGCAATATCATGCATAATTTCTTTATATAAGGCATGATGTATTGCACTTGCACTAGCACCCATATCACATAATCCATGATAGCAATGATCTCCTATTTTAACAGAAATAACAGGCATGCCTACAACAGGTCTATGTTTATTTTTAGTGTCAAGTCTAGTAATTCTAGCAGCTTCATCACAGAAGTAAATAACATGCCCATCAATATTATTGGCCAAGAGATCTTTAACTATAGAAACACTAAGTTCAACTTTAATTTGCTCAGAAGGTGTAGGTGTTCTAGTATTACTCTTACGAACCACAGTCCAAACTTTAGCATGATCCTTTATTCTAACAGGGAAAGGTGGTTTCTCAATATAAGCAGTAGGAACAACAGAATCATTAAAAGTGATAGTCTTTTCTTCAACTTTAATAGGTGCAACTACTTTTACTTCAATGGGAGGATTATATTTAAACCACTTCTCCTTAGGGAGATCAACATGAGTAGCAAAGGATTCACAAAAAGAAGCTACTATCTCAGAGTCAAGTCCATATTTAGTGCTAAATTCACGGAAAGCATCGGTATCCATTGAAGATTTAACACAATCAAACTTAGGTATTATACCTAACTCCTTACCTTCGTCGAGATCCCAATCTTCAGAGTTGCGTTTATTTCTTTCCAACAAGTCCCATTTGAATTCAATAGTCTTCATCATAAAAGAACCAGTACAAGAAGTATCAAGCATGGAGCGATTATCGAGAGAAAGCCGAGCATAAAATTTTTGAATAATAATTTCTCTTGAGAGCTCATGATTGGGGCATGAATATAACATTGATTTAAGCCTCCCACAAGCTTGAGCGATGCTTTCTCCTTCGTGAGGCCAAAAATTATATATATATATAATTATGATCACGATGAACAAGATGCATAGGATAAAACTTCTGATGAAATTCCAATTTCAATCGGATGTAGTTCCATGATCCCATATCATCACATAGCCTAAACCATGTCAATGCCTTTGCCTTCAGACATAAAGGGAAGACCTTCTTCTTGATAACATCCTCGGGCATACCTGCAAGCTTAAATAATCCACAAACTTCATCCACATAGATTAGGTGCAAATCAGGATATAATGTTCCATCACCTGTGAAAGGATTAGCTAGCATTTTCTCTATCATACCCGAAGGAATTTCAAAGTAAACATTTTCAGTAGGTTCAGTAGGTTGAGGAGAAACTCTTTGCTCTACTGGTCGGGGTGAAGATACCCCGAACAAGCCCCTCAAAGGATTATGTTCCATAGTGACAAGTGACAGTAAATTTCAGCACACTATATAAATTTTTCCTTACCAAATTCCACCTACCGAATGCGCTTCACTCCCTGGCAATGGTGCCAAAAAAGAGTCTTGATGACCCACAAGTATAAGGGATCTATCATAGTCCTTTTTATAAGTAAGAGTGTCGAACCCAACAAGGAGCAGAAGGAAATGATAAGCAGTTTCCAGTAAGGTATTCTCTGCAAGCACTGAAATTATCGGTAACAGATAGTTTTGTGATAAGGTAGTCTGTAACGGGTAACAAGTAATGAAAGTAAATAAGGTGCAGCAAGATGTCCCAATCCTTTTTGTAGCAAAGGACAAGCCTGTACAAACTCTTATATAAAGGAAAATGCTCCTAAGGACACATGTGAATTATCATCAAGCTATTTATCATCACGTTTATCTGATTCGCGTTCGGTACTTTGATAATTTGATATGTGGGTGGACCGGTGCTTGGGTACTACCCTTCCTTGGACAAGCATCCCACTTATGATTAACCCCTCTTGCAAGCATCCGCAACTACAAAAGAAGTATTAAGGTAAACCTAACCATAGCATGCAACATATGGATCCAAATCAGCCCCTTACGAAGCAACTCATAAACTAGGGTTTAAGCTTCTATCACTATAGCAACCCATCATCTACTTATTACTTGCCAATGCCTTCCTCTAGGCCCAAACAATGGTGAAGTGTCATGTAGTCGATGTTCACATGACACCATTAGAGGAGAGACAACATACAGCTCATCGAAATATCGAACGAATACCAAATTCACATGACTACTTATAGCAAGACTTCTCCCATGTCCTCAGGAACAAGTGTAACTACTCACATAGCATATTCATGCTCATAATCAGAGGGGTATTAATATGCATAAAGGATCTGAACATATGATCTTCCATCAAATAAACCAACTAGCATCAACTCCAAGGAGTAATCAACACTACTAGCAACCCACAGGTACCAATCTGATGTTTTGGGACAAAGATTGGATACAAGAGATGAACTAGGGTTTGAGATGAGATGGTGCTGGTGAAGATATTGATGGAGATTGACCCCCTCCCGATGAGATGATCGATGGTGATGATTTCCCCCTCCCGAAGGGAAGTTTCCCCGGCAGAACAGCTCCGCCGGAGCCCTAGATTGGTTCCGCCAAGGTTCCGCCTCGTGGTGAGTTTCGTCCTGTAAGCTTGCTTATGATTTTTTCCAGGGCAAAAGACCTCATATAGTAGAATATGGGCACCGGAGGCCTGGCAGGGGGCCCATGAGGCAAGGGGCGCGCCCAGGGGGGTAGGGCGCGCCCCCCACCCTCGTGGATGGTGGGTGGCCCCCTCTGGTACTTCCTTCGCCCAATATTTTTTATATATTCTAAAACATGCTCCCGTGATGTTTCAGGACTTTTGGATTTGTGCAGAATAGGTCTCTAATATTTGCTCCTTTTCCAGCCCAGAATTCCAGCTGTCGGCATTCCCCCTCTTCATGTAAACCTTATAAAATAAGAGAGAATAGGCATAAGTATTGTGACATAAAAGCATGATGCAAAATGGGCATATCAGCCATTAGCAGGCCGAGAGACAAAACAAGCTAGGAGTTGGCCCATTTACCGAATGGGCCGTTTACAGGCCTAATGTCACGGCGGGCTAGAATTGGCCCAACTGTAGAATGGGCCGAGAAAAGGCTGAAAGACATTCCGGGCCGGTAACGGGCTGGAACTGACGATGGGCCGCTAACAGGCCGAAAGAAGCTCGGGCCACAATTAGGCCCAAGGATGTAGCGGGCCGTTAACAGGATAAAATAATGATGGGCTGGAAATTGTCATATGTAGAATGGGCCTTTGATGGGCCGATTCTGTGTAACTTCTATGGGTCGTGCTTGTAAATGGGCCTGACTCAAGTAGGCCGCTAATGGGCCGGCCCGCTTATTTTGATAGGCCCAACCTTTTAACCTGAATGGGCCACTGTTGGGACGGTCCACGTGTCGACATATCATAGGCGCCTCATGTCCAATGAATGGATGACATCTGTCCCAACGGTGAGCCAACACGTGTTTCCTCAGGCCAATGAGAATTTTACACGTGGAAAATCCTCATTGGTCCGGGTTGTTATCATGTTATCGGATCCAAAACCGGACCCGGTAGCTTAACAGCGACCTGTTATGGTGGATGCCACATGTCGGTCACCCTTGACGAAACCACTTCCATGATGCGGCATTTATTATCATGGAAGTGAACACTTCCGTGATGATAATTTTGGTAATGCCATGGAACACTTCTACGACAGCACAGGTATGACTATCTTGATTCCATCATAAAATCGTCATGGATGTACATGCATGACAGAAAACGTGACCTACTGTGACAAACACGTATCATCATGGAAGTGTCTTTTTTGTAGCGGGGGGTAGGTGCACCCCCACCCTTGTGGGCCCCTCATAGCTCCACTGACGTACTTCTTTCGCCTATATGTACTCTTATACTCTAGATCGACCGCAGAGAGCCACAAAACCACTTTTCCACCGCTGCAACCTTCTGTACCCGTGAGATCCCATCTTGGGGCCTTCTCCGGTGATCTACTAGAGGGGGAATCGATCACGGAGGGCTTCTACGTCTCTCCGATGAAGCGTGAGTAGTTTACCATAGACCTTCGGGTCCATAGTTATTAGCTAGATGGCCTTTTCTCTCTCTTTGATTATCAATACAAAGTTCTCCTCGATGTTCTTGGAGATCTATTCGATGGAATATGCTTTTGCGGTGTGTTTGCCTAGATCCGATGAATTGTGGGTTTATGAACAAGATTATCTATGAATGTTATTTGGTTCTTCTCTGAATTCTTATATGCATGATTTGATATCTTTGCAAGTCTCTACGAATTATCGTTTTAGTTTGGCCTACTAGATTGATCTTTCATGCAATGGGAGAAGTGCTTAGCTTTGGGTTCAATCTTGCAGTGTCCTTTCCTAGTGATAGTAGGGGCGGCAAGGTACGTTGTAGCGACCCGACCTTAGACGGTCAAGTCTCTATGCTTAGTGTCATCCCTGGACTGGTATTGCTGACACACACAGTACTCGAGGATTTATAACAAAGTTCAATCACACACTTATTACATCGAATATCTCAAGAGAGAACTTATTACAATAATATGGTTGAAGGCCATCTAAATAAGATAACAGTGCAAGCTTCGAAAGTAGAAAAGTCCATCCAACTCCACGGCAAAACTGAGTGCATGACAACGACCTAGTGCACCTTACTCTTTGTCTGAAAACTTTGCAACATAATACGTTGCAGCCTGTGTAGGTCATCACATGGAATATGCTGGCAAAATAACACTATAGAGCAATGAACAAATAACAGCTATCACTACATGCATATATGGCTGATGTAGGCTATATGGTTATCATTTGCATAAAGCTAGTTTTTCCCTACAACAATGGAATATATTTTATTTAACTACCAAGTTGGTTGAAAAACATTGAGAAGGTAACCCCAACTCAAATTCCAATTAAAAAAGTTAACAACCCAACAAATTAATTAAGTAAAGTGATGAGATCAACATAATAATTCAAGTACCAGATACTCAAGATGTCCATAACTGGCGACACGGCTAACCAAGATTAGTTTGTACACTCTGCAGAGGTTTGCGCACTTTTCACCACAAGACTCGATCTCCTCCGTTTTATTTCTCTCATTGCATGATGTTTGAGAAATGGATGACTGAGACACAGTCTTTTAGAAGTGTTAGCTCGTTACGACGGGTAGACAGTTCCACCTACATCCACTGCATCTGCTAGTCTACCACTGTAAGAGGTCACACAACATACTCAACTATGCCAGAGCCCATAATGGCTTGTGGCTTCACACGGGAGTTTCCAGCATGAATAACATAATGATCCCTTTGAGCCTGGGTGGCGAACCATAGGATGATCACACGGATTCCGCGGGATCTCTCCTTGGACAACACTGGGTTCCCAGGTGCCCACAAACCAATCCACCCAGATGTGTATTAAAGTAAACACCTTAAGTTAAACCTTAGTTAACAATAATCTCTCAGATCTTTCATGAATTCTTTCAAACAAAACCACATCTACGAGCATAGCATAGCAGTATAAGCATACATAGTTAAACACCCAGGGTTTGACATAAGACAATAGGTGCTACCTCATCAACTACTTCCCAAATACCGACATGTTATCAGTCCTACTCATGCAATGTTTGGAGGGTTGAAACTAATGCATAAAAACTGGGTAATAAGGGATATGATCAAAGTGTTACTTGCCTTGCTGACGTTCGAAAAACCCTAGTTATTCGTAGTAGCAAGCCTCGCACTCCGAAAACTCTATTGTGAACAAACAATAGAATACATAAGCACTCAAGCATAAGATGAAAAAGTAAAACCAAGAGAAAATATCTGAACTGAAAGTCCAAGTGAAGAGCTTCGTTTTGCAAAAAGAATCAATCGAATCGGAGATACGAAACTCAAACTACGATCAAAAGAAGTTTGAATTCAAATCTGCTTGAAACCAAATTTTAAATTGTCAAAACCATGTTCAAGTTGATTATCTGGAAAGAGGGGAACAAGACGAAGATTTTGGCATTGGTTTCACTGGATTTGGACAAACGAGTAAAAAGTAACGGGGTTTTGAAGATCAGGGAGTAATCTGTAAGAAAGGTATTCGTGGATAGGTCCCTGGCTGAAAGATAAAATTAAAAAGAAAATTCTAACAAACGAATGTTCGCTAGCAGAGGCTAACGAACGAAAACCATTCGTTAAAACGATCTAACCGGTGAACATTTACTAATTAGACAAAATGAAAAACTGATCTAAAAAATAAATAAACCAAAAAACCGAACGGTTTTATACCTTTTAATCGGAGAAAACCGGTGGCGGGATTCCGGCGAGCGCCGGCCAGGTCCGGAGGCTCCGGTGGTGGGGCGTTGGAGGCGAGGCGATGATGAGGTGGTGGCGCTACGTGGGGAGGCGGTGGCGCATGCATGCGACGGTTGTGGCTAGCGGCAGCGGCGGCAAACGGCGGCGCAGCACGGCTCGGCATGGCGGTGGGGCTCGGTGGTGGCAGTGGTAAGCAGAAGCGGGGGGGGGTGCGCTTCTAAAGGGGGGAGGGGGCGTCCGTCTTGCAGGAGGGGCAAGCGAGGCGGCGGCGGAGACCGACCCGGACTCCTCCTCACCAGAGTCCGGCATCTGCACGGAGATGAGGGCAGCGCACTGCTGGGTCAGCCCAGGAAACCTTTTTAAATAAATTTCGCCTCGAAAAAATCCTAATAAAATAAAATTTCAAAAAATACCAGAAACAATTTTCACCGTCCAAACTAAATATTTAGGACAAGATGAACCTTTTTTGGACTAAAATGCAATTTTCAAAATTGCATATTTTTCCCTAATTCAAATAAAATACAAATAAAACATTAATTTGATTTTAAAATTTCTTCTCCAATATTTCTCCTCTCTTTTTAAGAAGTCATTTTATCTTCTCTCATTTATTTTTGTTATTGAGAATAATTGGAGAGAAAAATATTAAAATCAAATTGATCCTGTTTTCAAATTTGAAATAATTCATGTGAAAATTTAGTGAAACCTCCAACTCTCCTTGGGTACTTGAGTTGCTTAAGATTTCTAGGATCACAACCAAGTGCAATTAAAATTATGATATGTATATGATGATCTATGTATAACATCCAAATTGAAAATTGGGATGTTACAAACCTACCCCCCTTAAGATGAATCTCGCCCTCGAGATTCGGGTTGGCTAGTAAATAGGTGCAGGTGGTTTTTCCGTAGGTCTTGTTCTCGCTCCCAGGTGGCTTCCTCCTCGGTATGGTGGCTCCACTGAACTTTGCAAAACTTGATAACCTTGCCGCGTGTAACCCGGCTAGCAAACTCGAGAATCTTGACGGGTTTCTTCTCGTAAGTTAGGTCACTCTCCAACTGCATTGCTTCTAGGGGCACTATATCTCTCAGAGGAATATCGGCCATCTCTGCATGGCACTTCTTCAACTGGGAAACGTGAAACACATCATGAACTCTTGATAATCCTTCGGGTAACTCCAACATGTAGGCCACTTCTCCCATACATTCCAGAACTCGATATGGTCCTACAAATCTTGGGTCTAGCTTTTCTTTAACTCCAAATCGTTTAACTCCTCGTAGTGGTGACACACGGAGATACGCTCTGTCTCCGAGTTCATAGGCTACCTCCTTGCATTTCCTATCAGCATAACTCTTCTACCTGGACTGAGCTACCTTCAATCTATCGCGAATCAACTTAACCTTCTCTTCAGACTCTCTGATTAAATCTGGTCCAAACAACTGATGGTCTCCGACTTCATCCCACATCAATGGTGTCCTGCACCTCCTTCCATACAGAGCTTCGAAAGGGGCAATCTTCAAACTAGCCTGATAGCTCTTGTTGTATGAGAACTCTGTGTAAGGCAAATTATCATCCCAACTAGATCCATAATCTAGCGCACAAGCTCTCAACATGTCCTCTAGATTCTGATTGACTCTCTCAGTCTGTCCATCTGTCTGCGGATGAAAGGCTATACTAAACTCTAGCCTGGTACCCAAAGTCTGGTGTAACTGATTCCAAAACTTCAAGGTAAATTGTGTTCCTCTGTCTGATAAGATGGTCCTCGGAACTCCATGCAGACATACGATCCTGGTCATATATATCTTGGCCAACTTCGCGCTCATATATGTGGTTTTCACGGGAATAAAGTGAGCCACTTTGGTCAAGCGATCTACTACTACCCAGATAGAGTCATATCCTGATCGGGTCCTCGGTAATTCGGTGATAAAGTCCATGCCAAGTTTATCCCACTTCCATTCGGGTATCGGCATAGGCTGTAATAATCCTGCTGGCTTCTGGTGTTCTGCCTTAACTCTCTGACATACATCACATACTGCTACATACTCGGCAATATCCTTCTTCATACATGTCCACCAGAAACATTCCTCCAAATCCAAATACATCTTGGTGTTTCCGAGGTGAATCGGGTATGGTGAGTCATGAGCTTCCTGAAGTATTAACTTCCTGATCTCTGGGTCATTAGGCACATAAATACGATCTTCAAACCATAAAGTTTCGTGCTCATCCTCACGAAAACCTTTGGCCTTTACTTTGCTCATCTTCTCCTTTATCTTAGCAATCTCCTTATCATCCTTCTGGGCTTCTTGAATCTTTCCCAATAATGTAGAATGAACCTCCATTGCTGCAACAAAACCTCTTGGAACTATCTCCAAACGAAGTTCCTTGAGATCATCGGCTAACTCCTGCGGTAATCCTCCGGTTACGAGGGTATTGACATAACTCTTGCGGGTCAAGGCGTCTACTACAATATTGGCCTTTCCTAGATGATAATGTAGTTTCATATCATAATCCTTTATGAGCTCCAACCATCTCCTCTGCCTGAGATTCAACTCCTTCTGCATGAAAATGTACTTCAAACTCTTATGATCCGTGTATACATCACAACGGTTTCCAACAAGAAAATGTCTCTGAGTCTTGAGCGCATGCACTACGGCTGCTAACTCCAAATCATGCGTCGCATAATTCAACTCATGAGGTCGAAGCTAACGTGAGGCATATGAAAAAACTCTTCCGTCTTGCATAAGTACACCTCCAAGTCCCAGGCGAGAAGCGTCGCAATACACTTGGATATCCTTGCGTATATCTGGAAGAATTAGCACTGGGGCTGTAACTAAACGTTTCTTCAACTCCTGAAAACTGGCCACACATTCTTCGGTACATTTGAACTTGGTGTCCTTCTTCAACAACTCTGTCATGGGCTTCGCAATCTTGGAAAAATTCTCAAAGAACCTCCTATAATATCCTGTGAGTCCAAGAAAACTGTGGATCTCGCCAACTGAGGTGGGTGCCAACCACTCAGTGACAGACTGAACCTTGGTAGGGTCTACAACTATACCTTCTCCTGTTATAACATGTCCAAGAAATCCAACTTCCTTCAACCAAAACTCACATTTGCTGAACTTGGCGTATAGCTGATGTTCCCTTAGCTTCTCGAGAACTAAGCGCAAATGTTCCTTGTGTTCCTCTTCAATCTTCGAGTATACTAATGTGTCATTAATGAACACCACAACAACTTATCCAAGAACTCCATGAACACCTCATTCATCATACTCATAAAATAGGCAGGAGCGTTAGTCAATCCAAAAGACATGACCGTGTACTCATATAGCCCATACCTTGTGGTAAAAGCTGTTTTAGGTATATCCTGTTCTCGGATCTTCAACTGGTGGTATCCTGATCGAATATCGATCTTGGAGAATACTTTAGCTCCCTACAGCTGGTCAAACAAATCATTGATCATTGGTAGTGGGTACTAGTTTTTGATCATCACTTCATTCAATGCACGATAATCAACAATCGTTCTAAGAGATCCATCCTTCTTCTCAACTAAGAGCACTGAGGCTCCCCACGGTGATGAAGGCCTAATATAACCTTTCTCCAATAAATCCTTAATCTGCTTCTTAATTTCCTCCAGATCATTCGCGGGCATCCGATACAATCTCTTCGATATTGATCCGGTGCCTGGCAACAACTCTATCAAAAAGTCTATATCTCGATCTGGTGGAATGCCTGGTAATTCCTCTGGAAATACATCAGGATAATCCTTCAGAATAGGCACTTCTTCCTGAATAACTCCCGAGAGGGAATTTACTTAGGTCCTCCTTGGCGCATGCCTAGATACATACTTGATCCTCTTTCCCTTAGGGGTGGTGAGTAAAATTGACATACTAGCACAGTCGATGTTCCCTCCATAGTTTGATAGCCAATCCATGGCTAGTATTATATCCAATCCTTGTGACTCCAAAATTATTAGATCTGAGGGGAAAACATGGCTACCAATGGCTAAGGGTAACCGATCACACCATCGACTGGCCATATACTTTGCTCCTGGCGAGCTTAATAACATGGGTGACCTAAGGGATAAGGTTGGCATTTAAGCTTGTCCACAAATCCCCTTGATATGTATGAATGCGATGCACCGATGTCAAAAAGAACGAGAGCGGTGAATGACTTAATCAAAAACTTACCAATCACTGCGCCAGGCTACTCTTCAACTTCCTCCACGTTGATGTGGTTCACCTGACCTATGGTAAAGGGATTGGGCTTCTTTCTAGAGCTTCCATTTCTATTGCCATTCTTCAGCTCAGAACATTCATTGGCATAGTGTCCAGTCTTCCCGCACTTGTAACATGTGACATGACTTAGGACCTTCTTAGCAGGTGTTGCTGGGTTGGAACGGTTCTGATTGTTGCTTCCTCCATTCCCATTTCCATTCTTAGGACCGCTGTGGTTATGCGAAGTTCCTCCATTGTGAGTGTGGACTCCATGGTTACGATGGGTATGTCCTCCCGAGTTTGGGGTAAAGCGAGGCTTCTGCTGAGCTCCAGAATTGTACTTCCCCTGTCCATACTTCCTTTTGCGGCTTTCTATCTGCTGTTGCTTGCCTTCTATCATAAGAGCCCTGTCTACCAACTCCTGGTAGTTAGTGAATGTTGCCACCATCAACTGCTACTCAGCTCTCAACATGTCCTCTAGATTCTGATTGACTCTCTCAGTCTGTCCATCTGTCTGCGGATGAAAGGCTATACTAAACTCTAGCCTGGTACCCAAAGTCTGGTGTAACTGATTCCAAAACTTCAAGGTAAATTGTGTTCCTCTGTCTGATAAGATGGTCCTCGGAACTCCATGCAGACATACGATCCTGGTCATATATATCTTGGCCAACTTCGCGCTCATATATGTGGTTTTCACGGGAATAAAGTGAGCCACTTTGGTCAAGCGATCTACTACTACCCAGATAGAGTCATATCCTGATCGGGTCCTCGGTAATTCGGTGATAAAGTCCATGCCAAGTTTATCCCACTTCCATTCGGGTATCGGCATAGGCTGTAATAATCCTGCTGGCTTCTGGTGTTCTGCCTTAACTCTCTGACATACATCACATACTGCTACATACTCGGCAATATCCTTCTTCATACATGTCCACCAGAAACATTCCTCCAAATCCAAATACATCTTGGTGTTTCCGAGGTGAATCGGGTATGGTGAGTCATGAGCTTCCTGAAGTATTAACTTCCTGATCTCTGGGTCATTAGGCACATAAATACGATCTTCAAACCATAAAGTTTCGTGCTCATCCTCACGAAAACCTTTGGCCTTTACTTTGCTCATCTTCTCCTTTATCTTAGCAATCTCCTTATCATCCTTCTGGGCTTCTTGAATCTTTCCCAATAATGTAGAATGAACCTCCATTGCTGCAACAAAACCTCTTGGAACTATCTCCAAACGAAGTTCCTTGAGATCATCGGCTAACTCCTGCGGTAATCCTCCGGTTACGAGGGTATTGACATAACTCTTGCGGGTCAAGGCGTCTACTACAATATTGGCCTTTCCTAGATGATAATGTAGTTTCATATCATAATCCTTTATGAGCTCCAACCATCTCCTCTGCCTGAGATTCAACTCCTTCTGCATGAAAATGTACTTCAAACTCTTATGATCCGTGTATACATCACAACGGTTTCCAACAAGAAAATGTCTCTGAGTCTTGAGCGCATGCACTACGGCTGCTAACTCCAAATCATGCGTCGCATAATTCAACTCATGAGGTCGAAGCTAACGTGAGGCATATGAAAAAACTCTTCCGTCTTGCATAAGTACACCTCCAAGTCCCAGGCGAGAAGCGTCGCAATACACTTGGATATCCTTGCGTATATCTGGAAGAATTAGCACTGGGGCTGTAACTAAACGTTTCTTCAACTCCTGAAAACTGGCCACACATTCTTCGGTACATTTGAACTTGGTGTCCTTCTTCAACAACTCTGTCATGGGCTTCGCAATCTTGGAAAAATTCTCAAAGAACCTCCTATAATATCCTGTGAGTCCAAGAAAACTGTGGATCTCGCCAACTGAGGTGGGTGCCAACCACTCAGTGACAGACTGAACCTTGGTAGGGTCTACAACTATACCTTCTCCTGTTATAACATGTCCAAGAAATCCAACTTCCTTCAACCAAAACTCACATTTGCTGAACTTGGCGTATAGCTGATGTTCCCTTAGCTTCTCGAGAACTAAGCGCAAATGTTCCTTGTGTTCCTCTTCAATCTTCGAGTATACTAATGTGTCATTAATGAACACCACAACAACTTATCCAAGAACTCCATGAACACCTCATTCATCATACTCATAAAATAGGCAGGAGCGTTAGTCAATCCAAAAGACATGACCGTGTACTCATATAGCCCATACCTTGTGGTAAAAGCTGTTTTAGGTATATCCTGTTCTCGGATCTTCAACTGGTGGTATCCTGATCGAATATCGATCTTGGAGAATACTTTAGCTCCCTACAGCTGGTCAAACAAATCATTGATCATTGGTAGTGGGTACTAGTTTTTGATCATCACTTCATTCAATGCACGATAATCAACAATCGTTCTAAGAGATCCATCCTTCTTCTCAACTAAGAGCACTGAGGCTCCCCACGGTGATGAAGGCCTAATATAACCTTTCTCCAATAAATCCTTAATCTGCTTCTTAATTTCCTCCAGATCATTCGCGGGCATCCGATACAATCTCTTCGATATTGATCCGGTGCCTGGCAACAACTCTATCAAAAAGTCTATATCTCGATCTGGTGGAATGCCTGGTAATTCCTCTGGAAATACATCAGGATAATCCTTCAGAATAGGCACTTCTTCCTGAATAACTCCCGAGAGGGAATTTACTTAGGTCCTCCTTGGCGCATGCCTAGATACATACTTGATCCTCTTTCCCTTAGGGGTGGTGAGTAAAATTGACATACTAGCACAGTCGATGTTCCCTCCATACTTTGATAGCCAATCCATGGCTAGTATTATATCCAATCCTTGTGACTCCAAAATTATTAGATCTGAGGGGAAAACATGGCTACCAATGGCTATGGGTAACCGATCACACCATCGACTGGCCATATACTTTGCTCCTGGCGAGCTTAATAACATGGGTGACCTAAGGGATAAGGTTGGCATTTAAGCTTGTCCACAAATCCCCTTGATATGTATGAATGCGATGCACCGATGTCAAAAAGAACGAGAGCGGTGAATGACTTAATCAAAAACTTACCAATCACTGCGCCAGGCTACTCTTCAACTTCCTCCACGTTGATGTGGTTCACCTGACCTATGGTAAAGGGATTGGGCTTCTTTCCAGAGCTTCCATTTCTATTGCCATTCTTCAGCTCAGAACATTCATTGGCATAGTGTCCAGTCTTCCCGCACTTGTAACATGTGACATGACTTAGGACCTTCTTAGCAGGTGTTGCTGGGTTGGAACGGTTCTGATTGTTGCTTCCTCCATTCCCATTTCCATTCTTAGGACCGCTGTGGTTATGCGAAGTTCCTCCATTGTGAGTGTGGACTCCATGGTTACGATGGGTATGTCCTCCCGAGTTTGGGGTAAAGTGAGGCTTCTGCTGAGCTCCAGAATTGTACTTCCCCTGTCCATACTTCCTTTTGCGGCTTTCTATCTGCTGTTGCTTGCCTTCTATCATAAGAGCCCTGTCTACCAACTCCTGGTAGTTAGTGAATGTTGCCACCATCAACTGCTACTCAGCTCATCATTCAGACCCTCCATAAACTTCTCCTACCTCGCGGCATCTGTGGCCAGATCATCTAGGGCATAACGAGCTAACTTACTAAACTCATCCACGTACTGGGCCACAGTACGATTTCCCTGACGTAAGTTGCGAAACTCACGCTTCTTCATACTCATAGCTCCATCTGAGACATGTGTTGTGCGGAAAGCTTGCTGAAACTGATCCCAAGTGACATTGGCCACGAGGAAAGTGGCAGTGTAGTTCTCCCACCATGAGGCTGCGGGTCCATCCAGTTGGTGTGCGGCAAAGCGCACCTTCTCAGCATCTGTGCAACCTGCGGTGGTCACCTTCCTTCCAATCTTGCGGAGCCAGTCATCAGCAACAATCGGCTCGGTGCTACTAGAGAACACAGGCAGATTCAACCTCAGAAAATGGGCTAAGTTGTCCACTGGAGGTGGTGGCAGTGGATTGTTGTTGTTGTTGCCTTGGTTCTGGACTAGCAACTGCATCAAGGCATTCTGCTGTTGGATCAATTGAGTGAGCTCCGGTAGGAAGAAAAATCCGGGGTCACATCTCAGAGGTATCTGATAGGTTTAGAGGGGTGTGTTGAACATATGGTTTGTGCATGTATATTGTATAGCCCGGCCCACCTACTAGTCATTGTATAGTTGAGGTTGTGGCCCACTTTGTACTCCATATATACATGCGCTATGCACCGATCAATATATCATGAAGCATTCCCAAAAATCTTGTTTCGAACATGGTATCATACCTACGATCCTAACCCTAACCCTTGCCGCTACCGCGATCTACTCGCCGCCGCCACCGCAACCCGCCGCCGCGTTCCCACACCATCGTGCCACCGCCCATGTGTGCCGCCGCCCACACTTCCGCCCACATCCCGCCGTGCCGCCCCAAGCTGCGCCGCTTCCCCGCGCGCCGCCGCAACCCCGTCCCCTCTCGGACTCATGGCCTCCCCCGGTTCCACCGGCACCACCCACAGCCGTCGCACCAACCCGTTCGATGGTCCTGACCCCGTCGTCATCCGCGATCTCAACATCCTCGCTCGGGTTCCCGTCGTTCTCGATCATCTTTCCTCCACCTACTATGCCTGGAAGACATACTTCTCCCTTGTGTTTCGTGAGTACAACCTCCGTGATCATTGATGACTTCATGGATTCCTGCTTCATGGAAGACGATGAGGAGTGGACGTCCATCGACGCCACTCTCATCCGTTGGTTCTACACCACCATCTCGAAGGACCGCTTCCATAAGGTGGTCTCCGCCGACGATGATGCTCACGCCATTTGGACCTACCTCAACAACCTCTTCACCGACAACGCGCTCCAACGCAAGGTTTTCTTGCACGGCGAGTTTTTTAGGTGCCAGCAGCTCGACTCGTTTGTTGACGATTATTGCATGCGCCTCAAGAAGCTTGTTGATGAGCTTCGTGACCTCGGTGAGAAGGTCTCCGATGAGCTTCTTCTTAGCACCCTCATCGCCGGCCTGAAGGACGACTTCGGGAACGCCGCCTCCAACATCCCTCTCATCACCAACCAACGTTCCCCAAGATCTTCGCACACCTGAAGCTCGAGGAGAGGAGGATGCGGATGTCGCGCACCCGGGCCACCCAGACGGCCCTCACCTCTGGTACCCACGGTAGTG
>NC_041384.1:667030425-667072940 GCF_002162155.2 Triticum dicoccoides
CCCGCCGAGCAGCCGCAGCGCTGCGGTGGCCGTGGTGGCCGTAAATAGCAGCAAGAGCAGCCAGCTGCACACGGTGGGGCGTCGCGCCACCACCAGCAGCAGCTCCCGTCGGCGCCCTGGCAGGCTGCCTAGAACCCCTGGACGGGGGTCGTTTATGCATACTACATGCCTGTACCACGTGCCTCCATTCCCAGCTTCTTGGGCGCCCGCCCGGCCTCTCATCAGGCGCTTTACGCGGCCCCTCAGTAGTACCCGCCTGCGCCGCTCTACGGCCCCTCTACGGCCTATGGGCTGCCCTCAGCCGGTGGGTTCGCGGCGGCGCCGCCGTTGGCCCCGGCCCTCCCGCCGGTGCCTTGGGACCCCGTGCTTCTAGCAGCCCTCCACACCGCCCCCACGCCACAGCAGTACACTGGTGGTGGCGACTGGTATATGGATGCCGGAGCCATGGCTCACATGGCCGCTAACCCCGGTAACCTTCTTACCGCTCACCTCGTTCACACCGCTGCTCGCGTTACCATGGGCGACGGTTCTTCCATGCCTATTACTCATATCGGTCATGCTGCTTTTCCTTCTAACTCCATGCCATTATATCTTTCTAACTTACTTTTCTCTCCTGACATCATTAAAAACCTTGTTTCCGTTCGTTCTCTTACACGTGAAAATCCGGTCACTGTTGAATTTGACATGTTTGGCTTTTCTGTTAAGGATGTCCGTACCCGGATGGTGCTCCACCGATGTGACAGCCCCGACGAGCCCTACCCGATCCACTCATCCACCTCCTCCATTGCTGCACCCATGGCGCTTTCCGCCGGAGTGGACCTTCGGCATGCTCGTCTCGGTCATCCCAACACCGCCACCATTCATCATATTTTTCGGAGTTTTTCCTTCATGTGTAATAAGATTGACGATCACACTTGTCATGCTTGTCGTCTCGGTAAACATGTCCATCTTCCTCTTAGAACTTCCTCACATGTTGCTTCATACCCGTTTGAGTTAATTCATAGTGATGTCTGGACCTCTCCTGTTGCAAGTAACACGGGCTATCTTTATTATCTTGTCATACTTGATGATTTTTCGCACTATGTGTGGACCTTCCCGTTACGGCGAAAGTCGGATTCTGTTGCTACTCTCACCTCCTTCTACTCCTATGACTCCACGCAGTTTGGACGGCCCATTAATGCGTTGCAAACAGACAACGGGAAGGAGTTTGATAACCTTGCGATCCGCAAGCTTCTCGCCACACATGACATGATTTTTCGTCTCACTTGCCTATACACTTCGCAACAAAATGGGGTCGCTAAGCGCGTGCTTCGCACTCTTAATGACTGCGTCCGCACCCTCCTCTTTCACGCCAACATGCCACCTATTTTGGCCCGACGTGCTAGCCACCGCATCACTACTCATCAACATTCGTCCCAGTCGCACTCGCGGGAATTTTGCACCTCATCACCTATTGTTTGGCATGCCACCCTCCTATGCTGAGCTCCGCATCTTCGGTTGCCTGTGCTACCCTAGCATCGCTTCCACTACTCCTCATAAGCTCGCACCTCGGTCTGTGGCCTGCATCTTTCTCAGCTATCCCCCCAACACCAAAGGCTACCACTGCTATGATCCTATCTCACATCGGGTGATCACTTCTCGACACGTTTACTTTGATGAGATGGTTTTTCCGTTTTAGCAGGTACCTTCGGATGTTGCAGACTTGCCCACTCCCGGTGATGGCCGCTCGTGTGCTTCTCTTGGGCCGCCTCCCGGCTTTGAGGATGCCCCCGCGCCATGGGTCGAGTTTCTCCCCAGCTGGCTGCCTTAGGGGCTGCACCCCTCCCGGTGCCCGCGCTGCCCTTGGCGTCCCCGGTCCCGACCATGCCGTCTGCCTCCCTGGCGGCTGTGACACCTCCCGCTCCCACCCCGACGTCCCCCGCGGCCTCGCCCGCGGCCTCAGAGGTGGAGGGCTCTTCTTCGTCATCGCCCGCCGCCACCCCGGACACGCTGCCCCGCCCGATGACTCGCTCTTGGGCTGGCACTTTCCGCCTGAGCACGTGGTACACCAGCGATGAGTACCTTCTTGCTGCTTCCGTCTCTGAGCTGTCCCCTCTCCCATCGTCAGCCCGAGCCGCCCTTCGGGATCCTCATTGGCTCGCTGCGATGCAGGAAGAGTTCGACGCGCTCCAGCGGAACCGTACCTGGCAGCTTCTCCCTCGGCCGCCTCGTGCTAACATCATCACGGGCAAGTGGGTCTTTCGGCACAAGACTCGTCCGGATGGCACTCTCGAGCATTATAAAGCTCACTTGGTGGTTCGGGGCTTTCGGCAATGTGCGGGCGTGGACTTCACCGACACCTTTGCCCCGGTTGTTAAACCGGGCACGACCCGGACCGTGCTTCAGCTAGTTGTCTCCCGAGCTTGGCTTGTGCATCAGTTGGACGTCTCCAATGCCTTCTTGCACGGCCACCTCGCTGAGCAGGTGTTCTCTGAGCAGTCCACTGGCTTCGTCAACGCCGCGCATCCAGACCATGTGTGCTTGCTCTCCCGTTCCCTTTACGGGTTGAAGCAGGCGCCTCGGACCTGGTGCCAGCTCATTGCTGCCTTCCTGCAGACGCTCGGATTTACATCGACTCGCTCCAATGCGTCCCTCTTCGTGTACCATCACGAAGTTGACACAACCTACTTGCTGCTCTACGTCGACGACATCATCCTGACGACATCCACGACCGCACTCCTCCAGCGGCTTACTGCTCGTCTTCGTGATGAGTTTGCCCTGAAGAACTTGGGGCCCCTGCACTACTTCCTTGGCATTGAGGTGGTTCGACGGCCAGATGGGTTCTTCCTACAACAGCAACGCTACGCCCATGAGCTTCTTGATCGCGTCAGCATGCTTAACTGCAAGCCCGCTCCCATGTCTGTCGACACCAAGGCCAAGGTCTCCACTCTGGAGGGTTGTCCTACATCCGATGCGGCTTTCTATCGCTCCATTGTGGGTGCTCTATAGTACCTGACCCTGACGCGCCCCAAATTATAGTATGTTGTTCAGCAGGTCTGTCTTCACATGCATGCTCCGCGCGACTCTCACTAGACTCTGGTGAAGCATATCCTCTGTTACATATGCGGCTCCCAGTCCATGGGACTTATGCTGACGGCCTCCACCTCCACCGACCTCATCACCTACTCTGATGCGGACTAGGCTGGCTACCCGGACACACGACGCTCCACCTCGGGGTACTGTGTCTACCTTGGGCTGTCTTTGATCTCTTGGTCCCCCAAGCGACAACCCACCATCTCCCGCTCGAGTGTCGAGGCAGAGTGTCGGGCAGTGTCTAACACCGTTGCTGAATGCTCTTGGCTTCATCAGCTGCTCCAAGAGTTGCTTTGTGATGTTCACAAGGCCACGCTCGTCTACTGCGAGAACGTCTACGCCATGTACCTCTCCGCCAACCCGGTCCACCATCGTCGAACGAAGCACATTGAACTAGACATACAATTTGTTCGTGAGCAGCTGGCTCTTGGGCACTTCCAGGTCCTCCACGTCCCGACGGCGCAGCAGTTCGCCGATGTTATGACAATAGGACTGCCTACTTCTGTTTTTGAGGAGTTTAGGTCCATTCTTTGCGTCTTCGGTGATGCTTTGACTGCGGGGGGTGTTGAACATATGATATGTTCATGTATATTGTATAGCCTGGCCCACCCCCTAGTCATTGTATAGTTGAGGTTGTGGCCCACTTTGTACTCCATATATACGTGCGCTATGCACCGATCAATATATCGTGAAGCATTGCCAAAACTCTCGTTTCCAACAGGGTGAGAACAGAATAGAGTGAGGTCTAAGGAGAAATTCACTACCCATATGCACATGAGACAAACACATTCATTTCACACCACTCAATTCAAACAAGATCATACAATCGATCTAAGCTAGCGTTACAAAATGCTCAGACTATTACTATATACATGGGGGAATACTAATGGTAATATGGTGGTTGACTAGAAATTTTGATCGGTGGAAGACTCCATGATATCTGCTCCAGCTTCATCTTCATGATCATCATCACTATCGGGGTCTGAGTCGGTGTCGTCGAGTATGATGTAGTCTTCAGGATGATTGTCCTCTTCTGGCACGGGATCTCCCATGAATATTCCTAGATTCCTCTTTAGGTCTTCATTCTTCTCCAGTAGTACAACAATTTCCTCTTCATATCCATCGCGTGTAGACTTAAGTTCCTCTTCTAGCTCTATGTTCTTGGCCATCACCTTCTTCATGTCTATCATACTGGCGCACAACTGGTTCTCCTGACGACGAATGTGTTGGTTTAACTCCTGGATGTAGGCTGCAATGGACTTATCCCTCCTGGTGGAAATCATCTCCCATTGCTCATCTCTGCGTCCACATATCTGGTAGATGGTGTCCCTAAGATCCTTGTTGTATACCTCGCCTATGCGTCCCATGGCGATGTGGGAGGCCATGCTCTTTCCTAGACTCCAGGTTGGTGCATCAAAGGAGAACTCTATGGGCTCAGTAACTGGTGTGAATGTCCTTCCTGGAACATGTACTCGTATCGTCCAGCGCTCTTCTTAAGGTAGAGTGGCGGTGTAGGTCCCGGCGAAGCTTGGTATTCCGATGCTCAGGTACCTAGTGACTTCCTTCAAGTGTCGTCCGAAAGGGGTGTCGTCATCCGGTTGAGTAAACTTGTTCCTTGGGTCCGCCACCTATAGAGTAGAAAATGGAGAAGAGTCAGAAATGAGTAGAGAAGAGTATCATGTGGCTTGTCCTAGTGGTCGCATCCTACAGTCAGCGTGTGCTCTGATACCACCTTGTAGCCACCCGACCTCAGACAGTCAAGTCTTTGTGCTTTAGTGTCATCCCTGGATCGGTATTGCTGACACACACATTGCTCGAGGATTTATAACAGAGTTCAATCACACACTTATTACATCGAATATCTCAAGAGATAACTTATTTCAATAATATGGCCGAAGGCCATCTAAATAAGATAACAGCGGAAGCTTCGAAGGTAGAAAAGCCCATCCAACTCCACGGCAAAACTAAGTGCATGACAACGACCTAGCGCACCTTACACTTCGTCTGAAAACTCTACAACATAATACGTTGCCGCATGTGTACGTCAGCACATGGAATATGCTGGCAAAATAACACTATAGAGCAATGAACAAATAACCGCTATTACTACATGCATATATGGCTGGTGTAGGCTCTATGGTTATCATTTGCATAAAGCTAGTGTGACGCCCCAAGACTGGAGCTTCAGTTGCCTTCCAGGGTTTCCGGGTTTCGTCGTGTGATTTGTTTGGTTCATTGCAATCATCATTGCATCATGTGCATTGCATCATGTCATCATGCCATCTTGTCATTTCTTTTCTTAACTCAACTAAATAAATGGCATGGATCTTTGATCCATTTAAATCGAGGGAATTCACATGGTGATTCTCTTTATAACATATCATCCCGATATTAGGGAGCTATATTAAATATTCCATCTTCGGAATCACCCATAACACACTTACAAAATATTTCCATGTCTATTCCTATTCGAGTTTGACCATCAAACCTTGCCAATATTTCTCATCTCTTTTATCGAGGCTCCTCTAAAAAAAATCTCAGCCCATTTAGAGTCCTTTCGAATGGGTTTCAAAATTCAAACATGTTGAATTAAATTCAACATGTGCGAATCTATTGTTCTCCAAAAATCCTCTTGTCATTTTATTTAAATTCCTCACATTTTTGTGAGTCCTGAAATATTATGCCCATGCGCAAAATCCTTCCCTAACCTTCTCTTTCTTTTCCTCTCTCTAATTTCTTTTCTGTTAAAGAAAATAAGTTAGTTTTTTTTTTGAGGTAAAAACCCCCACCTTTATTAATTCATGATGTTCATGGGGATAATTACAGAATCATGTGGGGTGCCAAACCACACATGACGGCCAATCTCTAAAGAAATAGCAAATCTAGCTAAAGCATGAGCCTCAAAATTGCTCTTTCTACTCTCAAAACGAAACCTGCATGCCCCAAACTCTTCTCTTCTGGCTGTTATCTCCTTCACTATGGCTGCATTTGCTCCTCCCGTTCTTTCTACAATGTCTTTTATCACTGATTGGCAATCGGATGCAATCAGTAGGTGGTGTTCATCTAGGTCAAGAGCCAAAGACAAAGCCTCCCTACAAGCCAAAGTTTCGAGCGTTGGTGGGTCTGTGATCGCATAGACCATTGCTGAACTGCCAAGGTACATGCCTCGCTCGTCCCTGCATACAACAGCGGCAGAGCCCCTTCCATTATGCGTAGAAATGGCAGCGTCGACATTGAACTTTGAGAATCCCGTAGGTGGCGGAACCCATGGTTCGCGAACATTGCAGGGAGCTACCGAGTTTGCTCGAACATGTTGCTTCGCCGCCCCCCCCCCCAATCAAGGCCATATCCTCAATGAACCTGTTTATAAATAGATGTGTTGTCATGGGAGATTGATATTCTGCTTCATGGATCGCCTTACGGCGGGCAAACCAAATCGCCCACAGCGTTACTGTAAGTTGTACAAACTCCTCATGCGATAGCGTAGCCTGCAGTGAAAATAGCCAGTTCCGGGCGTTGTTCTCGTTCATGTGCATCATATGTTCCACCATTTCTGAATCTGCCAAAGCCCATACACATCTTGACGACGAACATTCAAGCAGCGCATGCACCCATGAATCTTGCATACCGCACAAACTGCACCTCGGATGGTTAGCCATTTTGCGCCGGGCCCTGACATCATTTGTAGGCAGCGAATGGAGGGCAAGTCTCCATAGAAAAAGTTTGACCTTGGCTGGAACTTGAGTACCCCATAGGGCTGTCCAGTCCTTTGTTGTTCGTTCATTCGTTGAGGATCCCGCTGTTTCCTCCAGCCAGCTACCCCTGATAAACTTAGTATGAACCAGCAGTCTGTATGCAGAACGGACACTGAATGTTCCTCTCTTCTCCTTACTCCATGCCCAAAAATCCTGGACCTGCCGTGTGCAAAGAGGTATATCCAAGATAGTTGCGGCATCCATTGGTAGAAAAATGTCATGAACCAGCTCCTCCCTCCATTTAGCAGATGTCTCATCAATAAGCTCGCTAACAAAAATAGGCCCCAAAGAAGGCGGTGATGTAATAGGCCTCATCGTTGTCTCTCTGGGTAGCCAATTGTGTCGCCATATCTCAGTAGTAGCCCCATTACCAATCCTGCGTATAAGGCCTTGAGCCAGCACATCTCTCCCCTCGAGTATAGATCGCCATATCTGCGAGGGATGACTCCCCAAAGGAGCCTCTAAAATAGTTGTTTCAGGGAAGTATACACTCTTCAAAATTCTGGAACTCAACGAAAGTGGGTCCTGAAGCACTCTCCAGGCCTGTCTTGCTAGCAATGCTAAATTAAAAAGTTCGAGATCACGAAAACCAAGTCCCCCCATGTTCCTTGGCCGACACATAACATCCCAAGAAACCCATGCTACTTTGCGGCTTCCATTCTTGCTCCCCCACCAGAATTTGCGGATGATGGAGTTGATATGTTCGCAAAGACCTCTCGGGAGCTTAAAGCATGACATTGAGTACACTGGGATAGCTTGAACAACAGATTTGATCAACACCTCTTTTCCTCCTACTGACAACATCTTTTCCAACCACCCCTGGACCTTTTTCCAAACTCTGTCTTTTAGATATTTAAAGGTTCCATTTTTTGATTTTCCAACATCAGTCGGCATGCCAAGGTATCTATCATTAAGAGCCTCTTGAGTAACACCCAGGGAAGTTTTTACCTCCTCTCTCAGGGCTTCTGGGCATCCCTTGCTAAAGAAAACTGAGGACTTGTCACGATTAATTCTTTGACCTGATGCATTACAATAAATATCCAAAAGGTTTGACAATTCTTCCGCCCCTTCACGGCTTGCTTTAAAAAACAACAGGCTATCATCTGCAAAAAGAAGGTGACTAACTGCCGGAGCAGTCTCTGCCACTTTTATTCCACTCAGATTAGATGATTGAGCATTAGCTTTCAGGAGGCACGAAAGGCCCTCTGCTGCCAGCAAGAATAGATAGGGTGAAAGAGGATCTCCCTGTCGGATACCTCTTGATGGTTTAAACTCTTCTAGCCTTTTGCCATTAAATAAGACTGAGAAAGTTACAGAGCTCACCATACTCATGACCACAGAAATCCAATGAGGGCTGAAACCCAACTTGGTCAAGATTGCTTCCAAATAAGACCACTCCACTCGATCATAGGCCTTCATCATATCAAGCTTAAGTGCACAAAACCTATGTTTTTTTGCCTTATTTCTCTTCATGAAGTGCAGGCATTCATATGCAGATATGATATTATCAGTGATTAACCGACCAGGTACAAAAGCTGATTGCTCCTCAGAAATTATCTCTGGCAAAATCTTCTTAAGACGGTTTGCAACTACCTTGGAAGCAATCTTATATAGCACGTTACATAAACTGATAGGACGGAATTGTGAAAGTGAAGAGGGGTTGGATACCTTTGGAATAAGGACCAAAACAGTGTCATTAATAGAGGCAGGGCTGTCCTCTCCATCAATAATCCGAAGAACTGCATCCGTCACATCATCACCACAAACATCCCAATTATGCTGAAAAAATTGGGCTGGATAACCATCAGGCCCGGGTGCTTTTTGAGGAAACATTTGGAATAGAGCATTTTTAACCTCATCCCTCTTGTATGCTGCTGTAAGGACATCATTCATTGCCTCAGTAACCTTGACTGGAACTGCATTGATGACTCGGTGCATGTCGGTCACACCTTCAAACCGAAAAAGTGATGCATAAAACTCTGTCACCATAGCCTCCAGTTGTGTCGGATCATCAATGATAAGTCCACTAGCCGCTGCAATGCTCTTAATCAAGTTTCTTCTCCTTCTCTTGTTTGCTCTTTGATGAAAGAAAAACGTATTTTTATCACCTGAAGAAAGCCACTCAATCCGAGCCCTTTGCCTCCACATGATTTCCTCTCGGTGGTATAATTCCACCAAGTTTTCGTTAATCTTTAGCTCTAGATGGTCAGGTCCTATCCTGTTGTGCCTGTTTCGGAGCCGGTCCAGCTCGGACTTCAGCTCTCTTATTTTCTTTCTCACGGAGCCAAAAGTATCTGCCTCCCATCGCCTCAAATCGGAAGAAAGAGCCTGTAGCTTCTCTCATACTATCTCCAGTGGGTTCCCTTGAGCATGACTGCCCCAGCCATTTATGATTACCTCGGGTAAATCTGGGTGGGTTTCCCACATCGCTTCATAGCGAAAAGCACGAGGGGATTTTCTTTGACCTGCGAGTGTATTATCATGTAAACATAGCCTGATAGCTGAGTGATCTGAGCATGCTGCGACCTCATGTGACACCGCCGCGTTCGGAAACGCTGTTGTCCAGGTTGGGGTCGCCAAAGCTCGATCCAACCTTACTCGTGTGTATGTACCACCCGCCACCTTCTTCTCGAAAGTCCAAAATGTTCCAGAGAACCCCAAGTCTTGAAAAGAGCATATATCTATTGCCTCACGGAACGCATCTATGTGAGCTTGGCTCCGTGGCCCAATCCCATCATGTTCGTGAAGGTGAAGAACCTCATTAAAATCTCCCAAACTCAGCCATGGAAGATTGCTTGTCGTTGACAAATTTTTCAAGGTGTCCCAGGTGAGAGAGCGCTCCTCAGCCTGCGCTTCTCCATACACAAGTGTTAGACGCCAAGGGTTAGAGCCTAGACTATCAACTGAAGCATCAATGTGATACTTAGAATAACTCAAAATCTCTAGTTTTATTTCTTTGTTCCAGAAAATTCCTAGACCGCCACTTCTGCCGGAACTACTTACAGCATATCCGCAATCATACCCGAGGGTAGATGCCAAAGCTTCAACACGTGCACTACTAATTTGAGTTTCAACAATTCCCAACACGGTTGGGGCAAACTTCATCGCCGCCAGCCTCTAAGAAAATAAGTTAGTTAAGAGAAGAGGGAGAGAGAGATTGCGCCCGCCGGCCTCTAAGGCCCATCCCTAGGCCCAGCCGCGCCCCTGCCTAATTCCTAGGCCATCTACACCTGGGCCGCCCAACCTCCCGCACCAGGACCAACAATGCCCGATCCCCTCTAACCCTAGCGAGCCTTTGCTCGATCTCCTCTCGTTTCCCTCACCGCCGCCAGCAGCGCTGCATGCACACACGCCTCGCACCCCTGCCGTTTGCCCGATCCCCATCTCTCCTCCTCCCTGTTCGTCTTTCTCGCCGGGAGCTCGAGCTCCGCCTGGAGCCGCACGCCCGTTGCCCTTCTTCCCGCCGGCCACCTATGCAGACGACCTGCCGTGCCCCTGCCGGCGCTCCTCTGACCTCATCCTCACGAGCACGGCCGCCGGGGTGCCACTTTGCCGGTCCCCGTCACTCCGCTACTCCAGGAGCCAGCAGGCGCACTGCCGCCTCGCCAGGAGATCGCCGCATCGCCGGAGTACGCCGAGCGCCACCTACCCCGTTCGGCTCCCTCACTGGAGGCCGCCACCGTGACCCTGCCGGACACCGCCAACCCGGAGCACCGCGCCTCGGCCCCTGCCATGGGTATTGCGCCTATGTCTTCGTCGCCCAACTGGAGCAGGACCCCGCCATCAACGAACGGCTCTGCCAAGCCCGTTGCCTTGCCGCCGTTCTGCACTCCTTCCAGCTGGGAATGGGACGGATCCGTCTTCCCCGTGTCCTCGCTGTCTCTCGTCGCCCCTGCCTCCTCGCTGCGCCGCCTCCATCGAGCTCCATACCCTGCTGTCACTGGATCGCCAAGAGGCAGCCCCCTGTTGCTGGTCCGCGCGTTTTCGTTGTCGGTTGCTGTTGACGCAAGACTAACGGCTTCGTCGTCGTTTGCCTACTCGCCCGAACCTCAAAGATCCCGTGGGACGCCAGATACCACTATCCATCTCCAAGGATTTCTCTAAGTACCGCACCGGGCGCCAAGTTCCTCTCCAACACGATGATACGAGTACAATTACCGTCGACGTGCATTTCGCCAAGTACCTCTTGGATCCGACAAGTACCCCAATGACCTGTGTACCACTACCGTAGACCCTCGAAGATTCCATGGACGCCAAGTTTCTCGCCGTGACCCTGAACATCTACGAAAACGTTGAACGACTACTACCGTGGCCGAAGACCCGTGTACAACTACTGTTGAACGTGGATTCGTCAAGTTCCTCGATGACCATGTACCACCACCGCTTCGCGAACAAAAACGACTAATTCCTCATTGAGATGTGTACCTCTACTTCCATTACCGTCGCGAGAACGTCTACTTCCACTACCGTCACGAGAACGTCGACTTCCACTACTTCCTCAACGCCGACTTGATCCGTTCCGAAATTGTACGCTTCAAAGGTATAACCACCGAGACGACACCCATGAACGAATGTTGCGTGTTGTATGAAATGCTCGCGTTTGCACCATGCCCGACGTGTTTCTTGCATGTTGCCCGTTGCCATACCGTCGTCTCATGGGACACCCGGTAACCGGGATCACCCCACCATCTCTAGTTATTCCGCTCCCGCCACACCACCTTTTGCACCGGTATCTCCGTGAGCTACCGGAACCGATATGTTGCCGTGGCATCATTTCCGGATTCGTTGCCATGGCACCCCTTTCGTGTCCGCCATGGTGACAAATGCTTCATAATGCTCTTGCCAACTTTTAATAAAAATTGCATAAACTTGAACATGTCATCCGCATCATGTTAACAGCATTAAGATGTTTAAAATTGGTGTTTGCTTTAAATTGCTAAATGCATGTGAGGATTTTTCCAGACTTGTTGTTTGTTGTTCCGGCCTCATTTAAACTTGCCTAGATAGGTAGTTATCATTTGCTTCACCTCTTGCCATGTTAATCAACATTTAATTTTGTTGGGTACATAAACGAGATTGAACTAAATAATGGAATGTGGTGTTTTGTCAATATGCATCCCGATGCATATTGAGCTCCACTTAACTTGTAGTGTTGTTTGTGCACTTTGCCATGCCATGCCTCTTTAAATCGGACATGCATCATACTTGGTTGTACATCATGCCATGTTTATGTGGTGGTTGTTTACTATGTTGTTTGCTTCTTTCCGGTGTTGCTTCTTCGGGTTAGTTCCGATAAAGTCGCGTTTGTGAGGATTCGTTCGACTACGTCCATTTGTCTTCTTCATGGACTCGTTCTTCTTCCTTGCGGGATCTCAGGCAAGATGACCATACCCTCGAAATCACTTCTATCTTTGCTTGCTAGTTGCTCGCTCTTTTGTTATGATGTGATACCTACTACTTGCTATATCGTGCCTCCCATATTGCCATATCAAGCCTCTAACCCACCTTGTCCTAGAAAACCGTTGTTTGTCTATGTTACCGCTTTGCTCAGCCCCTCTTATAGCGTTGTTAGTTGCAGGTGAAGATGGAGTTTGTTCCTTGTTGGAACATGGATTTTGTTGGGATATCACAGTATCTCTTATTTTAATTAATGCATCTATATACTTGGTAAAGGGTGGAAGGCTCGGCCTTATGCCTGGTGTTTTGTTCCACTCTTGCCATCCTAGTTTTCCGTCATACCGGTGTTATGTTCCTTGATTTTGCGTTCCTTACGCGGTTGGGTTATAACGGGAACCCCTTGACAGTTCGCCTTGAATAAAACTCCTCCAACAAGGCCCAACCTTGGTTTTACCATTTGCCACCTAGCCTTTTTTTCCCTTGGGTTCTGCAGACTCAAGGGTCATCTTTATTTTAACCCCCCGAGGCCAGTGCTTGTCTAAGTGTTGGTCCGAACCAGAGCCACTTGCGGTGCCACCTCGGGGAAACTTGAGGGCCGGTTTTAGCTGTACGTAGTGTTCATCTGGTGTTGCCCTGAGAACAAGATATGTGCAGCTCCTATCAGGATGTCGGCGCATCGGGCGGTCTTGCTGGTCTTGTTTTACCATTGTCGAAATGGCTTGTAACCGGGATTCCGAGTCTGATCGGGTCTTCCTGGGAGAAGGAATATCCTTCGTTGACCGTGAGAGCTTGTGACGGGCCAAGTTGGGACACCCCTGCAGGGTTTTGAACTTTCGAAAGCCGTGCCCGCAGTTATGGGCAGATGGGAATTTGTTAATGTCCGGTTGTAGAAAACTTGACACTTGACTTAATTAAAAACGCATCAACCGCGTGTGTAGCCGTGATGGTCCCTTTCTGGAGGAGTCCGGGAAGTGAACACGGCGTTGGAGTTATGCTTGATCGTAAGTAGTTTCAGGATCACTTCTAGTTCACGACCGTGCTTTGCTTCTCTCCTCGCTCTCATTTGCGTAAGTTAGCCACCATATATGCTAGTGCTTGTTGCAGCTCCACCTCACTACCTTTTCCTACCCATAAGCTTAAATAGTCTTGATCGCGAGGGTGTGAGATTGCTGAGTCCCCGTGACTCACAGTTTACTTCTAAAACCAGTTGCAGGTGCCGATGATAACCGTGCAGGTGATGCAACCAAGCTCAAGGAGGAGCTCGATGAAGATCGTGTTCATTGTGTTGTTTCGTTTCCTTTCGATCAGTAGAGGAGCCCAGTTGGGGCGATCGAGGATATATTGCATTAGGGGTTGTCTTTATTTTGGTTCCGTAATCGGACCTTGATTGTATTCTGGATGATGTAATGCTATATTCATATATTGTGTGAAGTGGCGATTGTAAGCCAACTCTTTATCCCTTTCTTATTCAGTACATGGGATGTGTAAAGATTACCCCTCTTGCGACATGCCTACAATGCAGTTATGCCTCTAAGTCGTGCTCCGACACGTGGGAGATACAGCCGCATCGTGGGTGTTACAGCTAGTTTTTTCCTACAATAATGGAATATATTTTATTTAACTACCAAGTTGGTTGAAAACCATTGAGAATGTAACCCCAACTCAAATCCCAATTAAAAAAGTTCACAACCCAACAAATTAATTAAGTAAAGTGATGAGATCAACATAATAATTCAAGTACCAGATACTCAAGATGTCCATAACCGAGGACACGGCTATCCATGATTAGTTTGTACACTCTACAGAGGTTTGCGCACTTTTCACCACAAGACTCGACCTCCTCCGTTTTATTTCTCACATTGCATGATGTTTGAGAAACAAATGACCGACACACGGTCTTTCAGAAGCGTTAGCTCGTTACGATGGGTAGACAGTACCACCTACATCCCCTACATCTGCTAGTCTACCACTGTAAGAGGTCACACAACATACTCAACTATGCCAGAGCCCATAATGGCTTGTGGCTGCACACGGAAGTTTCCAGCATGAATAACATAATGATCCCTTTGAGCCTGGGTGGCGACCCGTAGGATGATCACACAGATTCCCCGGGACCTCCTTGGACAACACTAGGTTCCCCAGGTGCCCACAAACCAATCCACCCAGATGTGTATTAAAGTAGCCACCTTAAGTTAAACCTTAATTAACAATAATCTCTCACATCTTTCATGAATTCTCTCAAACCAAACCACATCTACGAGCATAGCTTAGCAGTATAAGCATACGTAGTTAAACACCCAGGGTTTGATATAAGACAATAGGTGCTACCTCATCAACTACTTCCCAAATACCCACCTGTTATCAGTCCTACTCATGCAATGTTTGTAGGGTTGAAACTAATGCATAAAAACTGGGTAATAAGGGATGTGATCAAAGTGTTACTTGCCTTGCTGACGTTCGAAAAACCCTAGTGATTCGTATGTCAGGACCTCGATCCTAAGTCCTACTCATGCAATGTTTGTAGGGTTGAAACTAATGCATAAAAACTGGGTAATAAGGGATGTGATCAAAGTGTTACTTGCCTTGCTGACGTTCAAAAAACCCTAGTGATTCGTATGTCAGGACCTCGATCCTAAGTCACACCGATCTAGCATGTATTCCTAAGTCACACCGATCACTTTGCGGCCTCACGCACGGTATTCCCACGGGTGCCACCTTACCTGGCCTGGGACCGTTTGCGCCTTTTGGCTCACGTATATGATAGTTCGCTAGCATCCATATGACAAAGAACCTGGGCCGACATGGCTAGTCGTGAACCCAAAGCGGCACTAACCCATGGGAACAGGCATACATGAATCAACCTCGAGCATGTCGGTTAACAGCGTGTGAATCCGGGCTGTAGCACTGGGCTAACAGGACTCCGGTAACCGGGTTGTAGCAGGCTAGGCAGGACTCCGGATGTCGCCACGTGACATTTCCCCGAAGGGACAGACACAGGAACAAAGTGAAACACATGTCGGCCAGTCAAGTGTCCTGAGCAGTAGTTCTGGGCTAGCAGGACTCCGGTGAACCGGACTGTAGCGGACTACTATGGCTCATGGAAGCACTAGACTACATTTCCCCATAAGAGAGGCTGCCAAGGATAAACAACTAGATTTTTGGATCCCACACATACCAAGCATTTCAATCATACACACAATATGCTCAATATGTGTAAATACAGCATGGCATCACAACTAGACTCTATGACTCAAGTATTTATTCATTAGGCTTTGAGGAGCGAGATATTACAAACAAGGGTCTCATGACCCAACATTCAGAGCATACAAGTCAAAGCACATGCGGAAGCTTAACATGTCTGAGTACAGACATCTAAAAATGAAAATAGCTGAGAAGCCTGACTATCTACCAGATCCTGCCGAGGGCACAAGATCGTAGCTGAGGTAACGAGCTAAACATCGAAGTCCAAGAGGAACTACTAGCAGGACTGAAGTCTCTCTGCAAAACATAAATTAAGCAAACGTGAGTACAAATATACCCAGCAAGACTTACATCAGAACTAACTACATATGCATCGGTATCAACAAAGGGGGTGGTGGAGTTTAACTGCAGCAGCCAGCTTTGACTCAGTGGCTAACCTGAACTACGACTGCAAGTAACTCTTTTGAGGTGGCGCACACGAGTCCACAAATTCACCATACCAATACACCACTATGGATCCGCTCCAGTCTCCCTGCGAGAACGCCATCCATAGCACTCATGCTTATCTTGCGAGTTTTAGAGTATCCACTTTCACTTGTCTATGAACTATGCAAGGGGTCCAAGTTTCCATATCCGAGGAATCCGGCTATTCGAATAGATAATGATAACCCTGTAGGGGTGTACTTCTTCACATACGCTCTCGCCACTTATCGCCCTGTACACGTCATGTACCTCGGCAACCTTCAAGCGGAAGCCGGGCGAGGGAGTCGGCCACGACCTGACTAACCACACAAGTCTCTCGTCCAGGTTTATCGCCTATTCGGGTTCCATCCGCAAGGAGATCCGGCCGGGGTGTCGCTCACGGCCCCAAACAATGTGAGCAGGGTTCCCAAGCCCACCAACCGGGTGCCATTTGGTACACCGTGCCACTGTGCCTAGTCTGTCCCAAGCCCACCTGTACCGGGTGCCACTTGGTAGACTACTAACACTACCTACAAACACCAGAAACTATTTGCAACTCCTGGACAGAGATCAAGTTGATTAATAAGTCGAGAGAGCTTGGAGCGCTCGGAGCCCAATGTGTGGTAGTAACTGTTCATGGATCACAAACACAGAACTCAGTTCCTGAGGACGGTTTCAATGAGACAACCCACCATGTACTCCTACATGGCCTCTCACCGCTACCTTTACCAAATCGTGTTCACACACTTAGCTCTCAATAGTAGGACATGTTCACCACATTCCAATTCATTCCCGATGATTCAGACCTGACTCAACTCTAAGCAGTAGCAGGCATGACAAACAAGCATGAATGAGAAGGCACAACAGGGCTCAAACAACTCCTACTCATGCTAGTGGGTTTCATCTATTTACTGTGGCAATGACGGGTCATGCAGAGGAAAGGGTTCAACTACCGCAACATGTAATAGTTGAATCGGTGTTGTCCTAATGCAGTAAAAGAGAGCAGGAGCGAGAGAGTGGGATTGTATCGGAATGAAAAAGGGGGTTTTGCTTGCCTGGCACTTCTGAAGATAGTATAACTCTTCATCGGTGTCATCGATCTCATCGTCGGAATACGTCTATCAAGAGGGGACAACCACCGGCAAACAAGAGGGAACATAATCAATGCAATGCAACAATATGATGCATGCTATGGCATGGCAATATGAATGTGTTTTGGGCTAATGCAAGCTAGAACAGATTGGAATGAGTCCATTTGAACCAAAGATTCAAATGCAAACCCATTTCATGAAGTCATATTAGTGCATTAACTTGATTCACCTAAATATAAAGGTTAAAGTATTCTAACATGCATGAAACTAGGACAGGTGGATAGATTGAATTTTTCTGATAATTTTTCATATATAAATTATTTAATTTGGAGTTATAGATTATTTTCTATGATTTTTCAAAGTTTTGGATATTTTCTGGAATTTACTGATTATTAATAAATCCAGAAAATGTATTACTGCATCAGCATTGGGTCATGCTGACGTCAGCAGGTCAACAGGAGCCGTCCAGGTCAAACCTGACCAGTGGGGACCACTGGTCAGTGACTAACTAACTAAGTTAAGTTAATTAGAGCCTGGGCCCGCATGTTAGTGTCTAATTTACTTAACTAAGTTAATTAGTACTAACTAAATCTAACACTAATTAAAAAGGGGCCTGTCCCACACGTCAGTCAACCAGGGGAGGTCAAACCCCTGGTCAACGGGTTCAAACCCGCCGGACATGGTCCACGGCTCGACGCCGGTGACGGCCGACGCGGTGGAGGGCTTCGGGAATCACCCATAGGAGACCATTTGCATGGTGGAGAGGCTCTACGTGACGAGGGGACTCGTCCACCTCCAGTGGTGCTCACAGCAGCATCTCTAGTGTCCTAAAACGACGGCGGCGGCGACTTGCACGGCGGCCGAAGTTCGGGAGTTGAGCGGATCGGCGTTGGAGGGTACGGCAGGAGCCGCGGGTGGTTGCGGTCGACTCCTGGGAACGTGCTGAGCACGGTGGCGCGCTCGGTTGCGAGCTTGCGCGGCTGTGGTCATGGTGGCGGCATGGCCGGCGGAGCCAAGCTCTTGGGCTCGACGGGAACGGGTGCTACGATGAGCTAGTGGGCATGGGAGTAGGGGGGATCGGTAGGGGAGCTCACCACGAGTTCAGAGGTGCCCTCGGCGAGCTCGGGGAGGGGCTGGTGGTGACGAGAGGTCGCCGGCGATCTCGGCGGCCGGAGGGAGAAGAAGGCGATGCAGGCGGCGTTGCAGGGGCTCCCACGGTCGCGTTGTTTAGCGTGCGGCTCCACGGCATCGAGGCGAAGCTAGGGAACCGAACGGCGAGGCGAGGCGTGTGGGGTGGCTACGCTAGAGCTCGCCGGCGCGCTGCGAGGCGCTCGGTGGTTGCTCGGGCTGCGCGTGGAGCAGGGCTAGAGAGGGAGAGAGGCACCAGAGAGATGGGGGGAGTGAGGGAGTGAGCCAGGGTGCTGCGTGGCGTCTCTGAGGCGCCGGGGAGGCCAGCAGGGAGGAAGGAGGTGGCCACGGTTGGTTGTGCATGCCGCACGCAGCTGCTTCTCCTCCTGGCAAGAGGAAGAAGACATCGCTGCCCTTGGTGGGCTCTGGTGGGCTGGTACGGCTGGGCCTCTCAGGTAATGCCAGGTGAGTTCTGCCCTTTCTAATTTTATCTCTGTTTTGTTTTGTTTTTATTTATACATTTTGCCACTGATTAAAAATTCAAAATGAATTCAAAACAGTGCCAAAACGCTCTGAGATATTTTATGTTCCCTCTCTGGACTATTCCAAAAGTACATAAAACATTTCAAAGCATTTGAAAATATATTCATTATATATTATGAATATATCCCCAAATTCAAGTAGCTTATTGATTTAAATTCAAAGACCAAATAATTCCTTAAAAATGTTCCAGAATTTTGGTTTGATATATAACTCTTGCCAAAATTCACAAAACTATTTTTAGGGCATTTTGGATTCACAGAATGCTATTTAAAGGGTGCTTGCCCTTCTTTTAATCAGATTTCTGAGGTTTCAACAATCCTCAATTCAAGTTTCGTAAATTTAAACATGATTCAAGCAAGATGCAAACACTAGGCAACACCAGAAGCTAGGGATGTGACAGCTCACCCCTACTAAACAAGAATCTCGTCCCGAGATTCAAGACGTGAGGTAAGAAGACAGAGGGAACACAAAGCTAGCACAATCTTCACGATCCAGGTTGCACTTCATAAGAACGTTGATTCGATCATCACCTTAATCTCGACATCTTGCTTTTAGAACTACATCCAACATGACAACGAGTGGAAAGGGAGAATTTAAGAAGAATCGACCTTCCTGAGGTTCGAGCAACTTAGGATCATCTTAATGATCACAAGATCAACTCATGGAATGAGACATAGTAACATCTCTCGAGCTGAGACATGAAACACAGATCACGAGTGATGGAAAAAAGGTAGATGACAAGGTTCTACTGGGTAGGCAAAAATTCCATGTTGAAAAGGATGGTGCATGATTTCAAGATAGCAAGGAAATAATTGCCATGATTCCATAATGGGGCACCCTAGGGGAGATGACCCGTGAGATTTTCCCTTAGGTGGCAAAAAGAATTACTTTTGATACAAAGATCATTGAAACTCTCTATACCAGCCTGAGGCAATCACAATGATCGTTTGAAGAAGTTCGAAGAATGGCATACTCTGACTAGAATGGATGATGTGGACTACCTCGTTGAAGACAACACAATGGATGATTTTTACCTTATCATCGGAAATGGATGGGACCCATGGTAGGACCACTTTTGGAGATGATCCTGACCAGAGGTTACCGAGAAGGATAGTCCATGGTAGAATGGCACAATGGTGGTACAGGCTGGGAACAAAATGCAAATGCTGGGAATGATTCTGGTAACTGGGAGATAACTCAACAGTCGAGAGCAATTCCACCATTTGAATGGTATAGCATAATCGAGGAATACCAATAGCACAAGAACCCCTAAGGAACAACTTCTAAAATAAGTCGCACAAGATCCTCACAGAGAAGATGGTGAAATTGACCAGTCAAGAGCTACAATAATAGATCTTCTGACTAGGTGTGTCGGCCAGAATATCAACCTCGTCGGGACCTACATCATAGATCTTGGAAATGTTCCAGCCATCATATCTGCCTGAGATTCAGATCTGGCTGGTAAAAGGATTTTTCAGACATGATGTCTAGAAAAGAATGGTTGCAACACAAGTCGACGAGATAACGTTGCGAGACTCTCGGGAGATGAACTATGATAGCAAGCTCCAAAACATGAGCTGGTTCTGCTACACACATGTGAACATGTTGTCCAAGACAAGCATGACCACAAAGTAGTCTTACAATAAAATACTACCGAGTTTAGGTGGGAAACCATCATTGCGGATAACGAAGTCCTTGATTAAGCCCGGGTTAGCTCTTAAAAGGGAACTTCTTCTCCTTGAACAAATCAATCAGTGGCTTGGTGTGCTAGGGACACATATAGAATGAAGGTTGCAAGTCTCCAAACCACAGAATACTTCGCACATATGCATGAATGATTTGGGATGATTCCAGAGGAGGCAAAACAAACTTTCTCTAATTCACGGCGGCAACTTGCATCAAATGCACATGAATTAAAGGAAGTCACTTCTTTCATCCGAACATATGCTTCATGAACGGAACACGAAGATAATGCTTATAAAGTTTCCAATACTAGCTGGATGTTCAACATGAATCATGGGGGAGACAAAATGCTGCTGATGGGCTCAACAACAACTCATCGGAATTTCCATATCACTGGACTTCCACCATCATGTGAACACGGTGATAGCATTGGTCAGACCAAAAGATATAATGGTGTATGCTCGAGGGATCAACCACGAGTAAGACAACATTACGAACATCGTTGGTTCTGATTTGACTTGACGATAGCCCATACTCAAGTCTAAGTTTTGACAAGGCAATATATCCAACAACTGATCACAAGGACCAATCGATGGAGATATCATCTTTCTTCAACACACACACACAATAAAAAGATATCCCTTAACGTGAACTAAGTCAGACAAGCTTTTATCTTCCAACTCTCCAAGTTGTTGTTTAGCTTAACCAACTAGCTCAGGGATATCCAACACGGATTCTTGGAGAAAGGCGTGGTTACAAGAAACCAACTTGATCACGAACTCAACATAGTGGTCAGGTGACAACCTGGAAATACTTCCGAGAAGATATTCGGAAAATCACGAACCACCGATATGTTACTAAGATCAAGAACAATCTTGCTTTACAGAGCGAGACCATATGATCAAATAAGCAAAGGGTTGACACTATCCTAACTCATTGATCAAAAAGTGCACCAGGAAAATGGACTAGGTAGCACGATCAATCTTAGAATGATGATTCCATAATCAACACACCAAGAATGAGATTATCGTCCATTAACCACCAAGCAACGGGGTTGCTAGGAGTATTAATTTCACACATCATGGTTCACTTGTCGGTATTCCTGTTGCAACAACACGGAACCGAGGAATGAATGATGATGGCGAGAAGTATCACTGTGTCAAAATTTCATAAGAGATGGTGCAATTCCTATGATATTCTTGGCATGAATAGGGTAGAAATCCAAGGTAGAACAGAACAAAAGCTCGATTGGCATTTTGATCTGCGGGATACAACTACTTTGACCCAATCCTAGATATGGATGAGGTACTGGAGTTTGTTTCTCCTAATTATTCTGAAATGGAATGGCTTAACGTACCACGAGAATAATAAACATCGATAACACGGGTGCACAATTACTCCTGACTATCAATTGATAGATGATGGTCGGAATAACAAATGAAGATGGACAACTAAAGGGGACATATATCTTTTTGAGTTGTGGATGCATAGATTAGTATGTCGAATCAAGTTCAACAGGTTTCTTCTCGATAACCCATGCAGAGAGGTAGGATTGGCAGAGTCACAATATAGAATGGGGAACTCATCGAGAGCCCTCCTGTTGTGATCTTTTGATCCAACAAACTTCTGCCATAAGTGGTTCATAGTATTTGGAAGAAGGAAAATACCACGGACCTCGAGGACTAATGCAAAGGTTACTAATATCCTAAAGGAACTAGCAAACACTATCGACATGAGGTAAGTAGGGTGAATCTCGGGTTCAAAACCTAGGAATAGAATACCTACTACTAAATGGCATCACGGGATGCTTTCGAGAATGGTGGCCAGAATCATCACACCGGAACACAAAACATGGCTAGATTACTAGGTGACTCCCTAAAACACCTAGGGTCATAATAATGATAGCTCCAACATATATGTCAAGGCAACGGAGTACCTCAACAGACCAATTAGTGTTCTTATTCTGACCAAAAGGACATCAGGAATGGAGAGAAAGGATTTGCAAATGCATCAGACTATTTAGAAACCTGGGATGACTCGGACAGCATAACGGCTGTAAATGCTCAAAATAATTTGAGACATCCTGCAAAATGGTGGCATAACCACTCAACATCACAATATCAAGGTTCTGAGGCCAGCTATGAACATATGGAAGCAGTAGGAACTGAACTGAGGCTTGAACTCAACAATCCTAGGCAACTACGGTTTAGTAAGACGTCATCCTAAGAGATAGAAGAGAAGCCTAGTTCTCAACCCCCGTAGAAAAGAAGAGGATGACTCAGATCATAGGCATGAGGTATAAGGAGTAAAAAGAGCCTTACGCTCCCTTCCACAATCAATTCCCTTATATAACTAAAGCATTTCTAGACTCAACTTTGACCAGTTTGGCTTGGTAATCCTACAGGCAGTCAGGCTCTGATACCAAAGCTGTCAGGACCCCGATCCTAAGTCACACCGATCTAGCATGTAACACATCATATCACTTTGCGGCCTCACGCACGGTATTCCCATGGGTGCCACCTTACCTGGCCCGGGACCGTTTGCGCCTTTTGGCTCACGTATATGATAGTGTCGCTAGCATCCATATGACAAAGAACCCGGGCCGACATGGCTAGTCGTGAACCCAAAGCGGCACTAACCCATGGGAACAAGCATACATGAATCAACCTCGAGCATGTCGGCCAACAGCGTGTGAATCCGGGCTGTAGCACTGGGCTAACAGGACTCTGGTAACCCGGGCTGTAGCAGGCTAGGCAGGACTCCGGATGTCACCGCGTGAGATTTCCCCGATGGGACAGACACAGGAATGAAGTGAAACACATGCCGGTCAGTCAAGTGTCCTGAGCAGTAGTGCTAGGCTAGCAGGACTCCGGTGAACCGGGCTGTAGCGGACTACTATGGCTCATGGAAGCACTAGACTACATTTCCCCATAAGAGAGGCTACCATGGATAAACAACTAGATTGTCGGATCCCACACATACCAAGCATTTCAATCATAGACACAATATGCTCAATATGTGTAAATACAACATGGCATCACAACAAGACTCTACGACTCAAGTATTTATTCATTAGGCTCCAAGGAGCGAGATATTACAAACAAGGGTCTCATGACCCAACATTCAGAGCATACAAGTCAAAGCACATGCGGAATCTTAACATGTCTGAGTACAGACATCTAAAAATGAAAAAGGCTGAGAAGCCTGACTATCTACCAGATCCTGCCGAGGGCACAAGATCGTAGCTGAGGTAACGAGCTAAACGTCAAAGTCCAAGCGGAACTACTAGCGGGACTGAGGTCTCTCTGCAAAACATAAATTAAGCAAACGTGAGTCCAAATGTACCCAGCAAGACTTACATCAGAACTAACTACATATGCATCGGTATCAACAAAGGGGGTGGTGGAGTTTAACTGCAGCAGCCAGCTTTGATTCAGTGGCTAACCTGAACTACGACTACAAGTAACTCTTTTGAGGTGGCGCACATGAGTCCACAAATTCACCATACCAATACACCACTATGGATCTGCTCCTGTCTCCCTGCGAGAACGCCATCCATAGCACTCATGCTTATCTTGCGAGTTTTAGAGTATCCACTTTCACTTGTCTATGACCTATGCAAGGGGTCCAAGTTTCCATATCCAAGGAATCCGGCTATTCGAATAGATAATGATAACCCTGCAGGGGTGTACTTCTTCACACACGCTCTCGCCACTTATTGCCTTGTACACGTCATGTACCTCGGCAACCTTCAAGCGGAAGCCGGGCGAGGGAGTCGGCCACAACCTGACTAACCACACAAGTCTCTCGTCCAGGTTTATCGCCTATTCGGGTTCCATCCGCAAGGAGATCCGGCCGGGGTGTCGCTCACGGCCCCAAACGATGTGAGCAGGGTTCCCAAGCCCACCAACCGGGTGCCACTTGGTACACCGTGCCACTGTGCCTAGTCTGTCCCAAGCCCACCTATACTGGGTGCCACTTGGTAGACTACTAACACTACCTACAAACACCAGAAACTAGTGGCAACTCCTGGACAGAGATCAAGTTGATTAATAAGTCAAGAGAGCATGGAGCGCCCGAAGCCCAATGTGTGGTAGTAACTGTTCATGGATCACAAACACAGAACTCAGTTCCTGAGGATGGTTTCAATGAGACAACCCACCATGTACTCCTACATGGCCTCTCACCGCTACCTTTACCAAATCGTGTTCACACACTTAGCTCTCAATAGTAGGACATGTTCACCACATTCCAATTCATTCCTGATGAATCAGACCTGACTCAACTCTAAGCAGTAGCAGGCATGACAAACAAGCATGAATGAGTAGGCACAACAGGGCTCAAACAACTCCTACTCATGCTAGTGGGTTTCATCTATTTACTGTGGCAATGATGGGTCATGCAGAGGAAAGGGTTCAACTACCGCAACATGTAATAGTTGAATCGGTGTTGTCCTAATGCAGTAAAAGAGAGCAGGAGCGAGAGAGTGGGATTGTATCAGAATGAACAAGGGGGTTTTGCTTGCCTGGCCCTTCTGATGATAGTATAACTCTTCATCGGTGTCATCGATCTCATCATCGGAATACGTCTATCGAGAGGGGACAACCACCGGCAAACAAGAGGGAACATAATCAATGCAATGCAACAATATGATGCATGCTATGGCATGGCAATATGAATGTGTTTTGGGCTAATGCAAGCTAGAACAGATTGGAATGAGTCCATTTGAACCAAAGATTCAAATGCAAACCCATTTCATGAAGTCATATTAGTGCCTTAACTTGATTCACCTAAACAGCAATGTTAAAGTATTCTAACATGCATGAAACTAGGACAGATGGATAGATTGAATTTTTCTGATAATTTTTCATATATAAATTATTTAATTTGGAGTCATAGATGATTTTCTATGATTTTTCAAAGTTTTGGATATTTTCTGGAATTTACTGATTATTAATAAATCCAGAAAATGTATTACTGCATCAGCACTGGGTCATGCTGACATCAGCAGGTCAACAGGAGCCGTCCAGGTCAAACCTGACCAGTGGGGCCCACTGGTCAGTGACTAACTAACTAACTTAAGTTAATTAGAGCCTGGGCCCGCATGTTAGTGTCTAATTTACTTAACTAAGTTAATTAGTAGTAACTAAATCTAACACTAATTAAAAAGGGGCATGTCCCACACGTCAGTCAACCAGGGGAGGTCAAACCCCTGGTCAACGGGTTCAAACCCGCTGGACTTGGTCCACGGCTCGACGCCGGCGACGGCAGACGCGGCGGAGGGCTTCGGGAATCGCCCACAGGCGACCATTTGCACGGCGGAGATGCTCTACGTGACGAGGGGACTCGTCCGCGTCCAGTGGTGCTCACAGCAGCAGCTCTAGTGGCCTAAAACGATGGCGGTGGCGACTTGCACGGTGGCCGGAGTTCGGGAGTTGAGCGGATTGGCGTTGCAGGGATCGGCAGGAGCCGCGGGTGGTCCCGGTCGACTCCTGGGAACGTGCTGAGCACGGTGGCACGCTCGGTTGCGAGCTTGCACGGCTGTGGTCACGGTGGCGGCATGACTGGCGGATTCAAGCTCTCGAGCTCGACGGGAACGGGTGCTACGATGAGCTAGTGGGCATGGGAGTAGGGGGATCGGTAGAGGAGCTCACCGCGAGTTCAGTGGTGGCCTCGGCGAGCTCGGGGAGGGGCTGGTGGTGACGAGAGGTCGCCGGCGATCTCGACGGCCGGAGGGAGAAGAAGGCGATGCAGGCGGCGTTGTAGGGGCTCCCACGCTCACGTTCTTTAGCGTGCAGCTCCACGGCGTCGAGGCGAAGCTAGGGAACCGAACGGCGAGGCGAGGCGTGCGGGGTGGCTGCGCTGGAGCTTGTTGGCGCGCTGCGAGGCGCTTGGTGGTTGCTCGGGCTGCGCTTGGAGCAGGGCTAGAGAGGGAGAGAGGCACCAGAGAGATGGGGGGAGTGAGGGAGTGAGCTAGGGTGCTGCGTGGCGTCTCTGAGGCGCCGGGGAGGCCAGCAGGGAGGCAGGAGGTGGCCACGGTTGGCTGTGCACGCCGCACACAGCTGCTTCTCCTCCTGGCAGGAGGAAGAAGACATCGCTGCCCTTGGTGGGCTCTGGTGGACTGGCTACAGCTGGGCCTCTCAGGTAAGGCCAGGCGAGTTCTGCCCTTTCTAATTTTATCTCTGTTTTGTTTTGATTTTATTTATACATTTTTCCACTGATTAAAAATTCAAAATGAATTCAAAACAGTGCCAAAACACTCTGAGATATTTTATGTTCCCTCTCTGGACTATTCCAAAAGTACATAAAACATTTCAAAGCATTTGAAAATATATTCATTATATATTATGAATATATCCCCAAATTCAAATAGCTTATTGATTTAAATTCAGAGACCAAATAATTCCTTAAAAATGTTCCAGAATTTTGGTTTGATATATAACTCTTGCCAAAATTCACAAAACTATTTTTAGGGCATTTTGGATTCATAGAATGCTATTTAAAGGGTGCTTGCCCTTCTTTTAATCATATTTCTGAGGTTTCAACAATCCTCAATTCAAGTTTCGGAAATTTAAACATGATGCAAGCAAGATGCAAACACTAGGCAACACCAGAAGCTAGGGATGTGACATCGTAGTAGCAAGCCTCGCACTCCAGAAACTCTATCGTGAACAAACAATAGCATACATAAGCACTCAAGCATAATATACAAAAGTAAGACTAAGAGAAAAGATCTAAACTGAAAGTCCAAGTGAAGAGCTCCGATTTGCAAAAAAGAATCAATCGAATCGGAGCTACGAAACTCAAATTACGATCAAAAGAAGTTCGAATTCAAATCTGCTTGAACCCAAATTTTAAATTGTCAAAACCATGTTCAAGTTGTTTATTTGGAAAGAGGGGAACAAGATGAAGATTGTGGCGTTGGTTTCACTGGATTTGGACAAACGAGTGAAAAGTAACGAGGTTTTGAAGATCAGGGACTAATCTATACGAAAAGTATTTGTGGATAGGTCCCTGGCTGAAAAATAAAATTAAAAAGAAAATTCTAACGAACAAACGTTCGCTAACAGAGGCTAATGAACGAAAACCGTTTGTTAAACTAATTAGACAAAACGAAAAACCGATCTAAAAAATAAATAAACCGAAAAACTAAACGGTTTTATATCGTTTAACCGGAGAAAACCGGCGCGGGATTCCGGCGAGTGGTGGCGAGGTCGGGAAGCTCCGGTGGCGGGGCGTCGGCGGCGAGGTGACGGCGAGGTGGTGGTGCTGCGCCGGGAGGCGGTGGCGCGCACGAGCGACAGTTGCGGCTAGTGGCCGCGGCGGCGGCAAACAACGGCGTGGCTCGGCTCGGCGGTGGCGGTGGTGAGGAGAAGCGGGGGCCTGCACTTATAAAGGGGGGATGGGGCGTCCAGCTTGCGGGAGGGGCAAGCAGGGCGGAGGCGGAGATCGACCCGGACTCCTCCTCGCCCGAGTCCGGCGTCCGCACGGATATGAGGGCGCCGGGTTGCTGGGTCTTGGCCCAGCTCGGCTGGCCCAGCCCAGGAAACCATTTTTTTTTAATAAATTTCGCCACGAAATAAAATCCTAATAAAATAAAAAAAATCTAAAAATACCAGAAAAAATTTTCACCGTCCAAACTAAATATTTAGGATAAGATGAACATTTTTCTGAACTAAAATGCATATTTGTCCCTAATTCAAATAAAATACAAATAAAACATTAATTTGATTTTAAAATTTCTTCTCCAATATTTCTCCACTGTTTTGAATAAAGTCATTTTATCTTCTCTCATTTATTTTTGTTGTTGGAAATAATTGGAGAGAAAATATTAAAATCAAATTGATCCTCTTTTCAAATATGAAAAAATTGAAATATAAAAATTTAGTGAAACCTCTAACTCTCTCCTTGGGTCCTTGAGTTGCTTAAGAATTCTAGGATCACAACCAAATGCAATTAAAATTATGATATGCATATGATGATCTATGTATAACATCCAAATTGAAAATTGGGATGTTACACACATATATTGTATTGTTAACATCGAGGATAAAAAGATGGGGTTTATATCATATTGCTTGACTTTATCCCTCTACATCATGTCATCTTGCTTAATGCGTTACTATGTTCTTATGAACTTAATACTCTAGATGCATGCTGGATAGCGGTCAATGTGTGGAGTAATAGTAGTAGATGTAGAATCGTTTTTGTCTACTTGACACGGACGTGATGCCTATATTCATTATCATTGCCTTAGATATCTTCGTAACTATGTGCTTTTCTATCAATTGCTCGGTAGTAATTTGTTCACCCACCGTAATACATGCTATCTTGAGAGAAGCCACTAGTGAAACCTATGGCCCCGGGGTCTCTTTCTTATTATATTGCATCTCTTTTGTTTACATCGCATCTCATTTACTATTTTGCAATCTTTACTTTCCAATCTATACAACAAAAATACCAAAAATATTTACTTTACTATCTTTATCAGATCTCAATTTTGTGAATGACCGTGAAGGGATTGTTTTGGGGATATGACTATTGGGTTAACCCGCCCAGGAGGGGCCGGGTTAAGTCCCTGGCGGTTTATCAAGATAAGGCCCATGAAGATGCTTAAGGCGGTAGTCTATTATGCAGAGGACAAAGCCCGGAGCCTGAAGGCGACTTAAGGCCCAAACAATTGTAAACCGTCATATATATGTAACTTGTAGTATAAGTCATGTGTAGTTAGTCACTGAGCCGGACACGTTTATGAGCCTGCCGGGACTCTGTAAACCGCCGGGCGTCAACCTGTGTATATAAAGGGACGACCCGGTGGCGACTTAGGGCAAGAAATAAGAGATCGAAAGCTAGGTTAAGCATATTCGCTCCCTGGTAATTGAGACTTAAGCAATACCACCTCAACTGGAGTAGGCCTTTACCTTCACCGTAAGGGGCCAAACCAGTATAAATTCATTTGTCATTTGTCTCATTTAACCCCTTTAAGCTAATCAAGTGCGATGGTCCACGACTAAGTCCTCACACTAGGACATCTGCCGTGACAATTCCACGACATTTGGCCCCCACCGTGGGGCTAGCACACGGTGGTTTCAAGTTCTTGAAGGGCAACTTCGAAGGGATCAAGGGATACGCTATGGACTGGATGACCAAGAGTAGTCACGGCAAGCTCTACATCGATGATGCAGGCTGGGGCCCCGAGGCCGGCTCAATTGAGTACGGGTACCGGGTCCCCTTTGGCGGAATCCACGTTTTTATAGGCAAAACCAGCGAGCCGGGCCCTGAGCCAGACATCTGCACCAACATCATCGAGACAGCTCAGCGAGCGAGACCCACCCGAGTTTAGCCCGCCATGAAACGTGCTTTCATGGGGTTCATCCATGGAGCAGAACTTGAGGAAGGATCCGTGTCTGGTGGTGAGACGGAGATCTACTCTGATGGTGATTTGTCCACGGGTGAGACTACTTCATTGTATCAACTGCAGGATGGTAGGCTTGGGGGTTGTTCCGATGGCGACAGTATTCTAGACCCCTGTGAGCCGCCGAACCGGGCCGCGATTTTCATGGTCAGCACACAGCCAATGCATAATTCTTCAATGGCGGCAGCAATGATTTCCGGTTCAGCAACGGTGACAGCGTGGGGCAAGAGGTCCCGCGTGCCCACCGGCTCAGGTCTTGTCCAACTTACTGGACACCTTGACAACATTGGTAACAGCAGAAGTCAACCCGGCAGATCAAGATCGGCATAACACAGAAATTGCAAAACCGTGGGATCAGATAGCTCAAGCCAAGGAGGATCTGGCGGCTGAGGACGCGAGGATGACGGCGGAACGAGCTGTTCTAGATGCTCAGGCACAACAGATCCAGGCTGATTCCTTCCAGCTCTCATTGGATCAGAATGCTCAAACGACGTAATGAGGAGAAGGCACCGATGCAGGGACCAGTGACCCGCCAGAGGTAAACCAGGCGGTAACCACGCCTAGGGCTGGAGCGCCGACTCAGCCACGCATGACGGATCCGCCTCGTCTGAACAATGTTACACCGCAGTATGTTCCAACACCATCGGGTCATTACTATAACCCTTTGGATAACATGATCTCTGCGGCATCGCGATTGGCGGCTCTCCCGGTGGAAGGCAAGTCTCCAACTGCGGTTGAAACACGAAGGGCTAGGGAGCTTCTTCAGATAGCATTGGTACAGCAGGAGTGAAAGTGCGTTAAGTCAACTAGAGGGGGTGAATAGGCGATTTTTATGAATTCTTCACTGAGAAATTTCAGGGTGAGGAAATTCCTAAGAGAAGAACTACTTGCAGCAGAATAAGTACTCAGATGTAAACATAACAGAACATAAGCATGGTAATCATGATGAAATGAAGACAAGCACAGAGTATAGAAAGCGTAATCATAGGATAAACAGGATGAAGACAAACAGACTGAAGAAATTGAACTGAGGAAATTGGGAAAGTCTTCAGTCAAAGTCTTCAAACAGATATGAACAAGCACACAACATGGTAATGAGGAAATGGGAGGGTTGAGGAAATAGAACCAGTAGGCTTGGTGAATACAATGATTTGGTAGACCAGTTCCAACTGCTGTGATAGTTGTACGTCTGGTTAGGGCGGCTAGGTATTCAAACCTGAGGACACACAGTCCTGAACACGCAGTTCAGGACACTTAGTCCTCACCGTATTCCCCTTGAGATGAGGTCACACAGACCTCGCCAAATCACTCGTGGTAAGTCTTCAGGTGACTTCCAAACCTTCACAGACTCGGTCACTCGGTGATCCACAATTTCCTCTTGGATGCTCTAGACCATGACGCCTAACCGTCTGGAAGATGCACAGTCTTCAAAGGTAACAAGCGTCGGATCCACGCAGGATCAATCTCTTCAGTGATGCTCAATCACTTTGGTTTTGTAGGTGTTTGGGTTTGGGTTTTCCTCACTTGATGTTTTTCGCTCAAAATCCTCGGAGGATGGGATGCACTCAAATGACAAGTGTCAGTTTCTCTCGGAGCAGCCAACCAGCTAGTGGTTGTAGGGGGGCGGCTATTTATAGCCTAGGGAGCAGCCCGACATGATAAGACATAAATGCCCTTCAATGATATAACCGTTAGGTGGGAAGATATTTTGGGACAGCTGGCGCGTAGCACAGCAACGGTCGGAAATTTGACTATCAAATTCCTCAGGGCTCTCATATTCCTCACTTGTAGGCAATCCGCACTGGTGAATTTCTAACTCCTCAATTAGAACAAATTCTTCAGAGACCAGAAGAACTTCATCTCTGTCACTGAAGAAGTTGACTGAACTGCATGAGATTTCCAATGGCTTCACTCGAAGGGATTGGTAGGTGTAGGATTTTGAGTTGAGCATCACTTGGAAACTTTTCCTTAGTATTTCCTCTACCCCCTTTAACAATACGATGTTTCCTATGACTCAAGAAAGAGAAAATGAAACTACAAAAACAAAAGTCTTCACGCTTCATGTTCCTCGAATGAATACCAAGTCTTCATGGTCACACCAATTTCTTCACTTTCAAAGTCTTCAAAAAGTCTTCAGAAATCCAAAGTCTTCAGTCGAAGAACTTAATTTTTAGGGGTCGACTTTCTCTGTAAATATCAAACTCCTCATAGACTTATAGACATGTCTACACTAACAAACGCATCAGTCCCTTAACCTATAAGTCTTCAATACACCAAAATCACTAAGGGTCACTAAATGCACTTACAAGGAGGCTTATTCCTATAGTCGCGAGAGGATTCATTCATCCCCTCGCCCAAGCCGGAGTTATAGTAGAAAAATTGATTCACCGGCCATTTCAAGCGGTGAGAGACACCGTAACCCGCCGCGTGGACATGACCCAGTGCGCAGTGGTGCAAATGCTCAGTATTTGGTAGATCAGGGCAGAGCACGCAAGGGAGCTGAGTTGGCGGCTCAGCAAGGGACTCATCAATGTTCCCCGGTTTATCCGACAACTTCGGTGGAGATGGGGGTAACCTCTAGAACCTTGAGAGTGCCATGTTTGGTGCCGGCTTTACGCAACGTACGCTTGCCTAAGGATTTCAAAGGTCCTTGTAAGGTGCCCAATTACACAGCGGACTTACCCCCTGAAGCATGGGTCGAGAGTTATGAGATGGCAATGGAGCTCTTGGATGTTGATGATGCTGCATGAGCTAAGTACTTCCCGATGATGTTGGAGGGGACGGCCCGCAATTGGTTCAAAGGGCTCCTGCTAACTCCATTGGATCGTGGGCCGAGTTAAAAGCCCGCTTCATCCAGAATTTTAAGGATACATGCAAGCAGCCTATGTCGATTGTGGATTTATATTCCTGTATCGAATAAGAAGGCGAGTCAACAACCCATTGGGTGCGCCGGGTCTCGACTATCCTGCATTCGTCGGATTGCATTAATGCCGGCTCAGCAGTCTTGATGTTAGAGAAGAACTGTCGTTTTTTGCCCCTTAAGCAGAAGTTAGGGCGACTCAAGCGTCAGTGCAATGATATGGGGAAGCTGATGGCGGCTCTGGTTAAGTATGCCGACTCTGATGGTACCAAGGACCCTGAGTCTGAGGAAAAGTCGGGGAAGGGAAAGAAGAGCGGCGGTAACACAGGGCAGCAGCATAACCCAGCTAATCAGGGAGGCAACGGTAAGCGCAAAGCTGATAATAGTTTGGATTCTGTGGCTAACACCAATACACAGAATAATGGACATCAACGTAAGGGAAAGCCGCCTCCACGAATCAGAGGGTCAGGTTTTGACCTTGAGCGGCAGCTAAACATGCCCTGCCCAAGGCATGGTACCCGGGAGAGGCCATACACTCACCTCTGGAAGGATTGCTTCATTATGAAGGAGTACAAAAATTCCAATCTTTTTCAAAACAATCATGGGCCAGGTTGCGGCTCAGGTTCCGGCTCTCATGGCCCGGGTTATGGTGGTGGAGGTTCTAATTTTGGCTTTCAAAACCAAGGCAATCCGGGCAGTTACGGCGAACAGAACATTCAGGGGAATCAACAGCATTTGCTTCTTGAATTTCTTCGCCGGTGGTTGAGACCAGCGAAAGTCCTGCTTGAAACCCATTTGCTTCATATCATCTTCACCATACAGATGTGACAAAACAGCCCAGGTGTGACCGAAGACTTCATGGAGGTAGTAATGGTTTTTATTCACTGCATTATGTGTAGCAGTCATGTTATGAAGAATAGAACCAAACTAACGCTTAACCCATTTGTGGTTGCGATCAACCTTCTGATGAAGACTGAGGAGAAGCTCACGATCAGTCATCACCCTTGGAGCTGTGCCTTGAGGATTTTGCTTTGAAGCATTTGCGGCAGAGTCATGAGTGGCAGAGTCATCATTGGTGGAGTAGGATGCAGCTTTGCAGAACAGACCATCCAATGGATGAATGCCTTCATCAATAATTGCAGCAGCCTTGCCCTTTTCATCAGATGAGGAAAATGTTCGCTTGAGGACTTCTATTGGGGGCAGGTAACTGACGTGATTCTGAAAATCAGCCTTGTAGTTGAGTGAAAATCTTGTTCTGAGGAATCTCATAATCCAAGGAGCATAAGGCTTCAACTCAAATGGAGAGAGTGCAACATGTGCTAGAGTCCTCATGAAGAAATAATGATAGTTGATAGGAATGCCATGTATGATATTGAATAGCAGATTCTTCATGTTGCTAACACCTTCTTCGTCATTCGAATCGTGGCCTTTTATTGGACTCAATGTCTTCGTCAGAATGCGATAGACAGTTCTAGGCACAAACAACAATTCCTTCACGACGAACTTGGTCCTTGGGGCTTGATCGGGCTTCAGCGGCTTCATCAACACTTGCATGTAGTGAGCGGTAAGTTCAGGTTCATGATATATGCAACGAGCGCCTTCAAGGGGAGGACTGACAGGCAGGGCATGAAGCAATTCAGAGGCCGGTGGTTTGAAGTGAGTATTCTCTGTCATCTAGTCCAATACCCAAGAGTTCACATCTTCAACATCTCCTGTGATGTGTAGTGTTGCGTAGAACTGAAGAATTAGCTCTTCATTCCAATCAACAATATCAGTGCAAAAGTTGAGCAGTCCAGCATCATGAAGAACACTGAGGACTAGCGTGAAGCAAGGCAGTGATTCCATGTCCACGTGAGGAATGTGCTCATGGTCGAAGACTTTGTCTTTGTTGAAAAGCAGCGAAGAATAGAAGTTTGCTTGGCTGGTAGTCCAAAAACGCTTCCTTCTAAGACGAGTAGAATCATATGGGTTGTAGTTCCTGAAGAATACATGCTCGTGGAAGAAGTCATCAGCCTTGAATTTTTGCTTCTTTGAGAAAGGATCCTTTTGCTTGGGGTGAGGAGTGTCAGTCAATTGCATCGCAACCTTAGGAATCGCAATCTCAGGATCCGCAGGCTGAGGAATTTCAGTTTCTTCTTCAGTGGCAGCCTGGTCTTCAATTCTTCGGCAACAATTTCATCAGCACTAGTGGCTGGAATATCTTCAGGGATAGACGAAGTGGGGTGTGGTTCTTCAGATCCTATTTGAACTTCAGTAGTCACTAGGGACTGAGGAATTTGTTGCAGGGGAGTGAATAAAGGAGAATTGGGGTGCTGACTTTCCCAAAAGTCATCATTAATCACTGGCGTTATGCACCCAATGTCCACATCCTCATCTTCTCCACTCATTTCTTCAACGCCGGCCTCTTCAGCAGTAAACTGAGGCATGGGTGATGAGACAACCGGGGTTGAAGGGATTGCATCCACTTCAATTTCTTCATCCAACTGCTCTGAAGAAGCAGCAGAAGGAATATCTTCATCGGATCCGCTTGGGATAACGTATTCTTCATCAAAAGGAACGAGTTCCTTTGATGGCATGCTCGAGACTGGAACATCATCTATCGGATTTTCAAATGAGCTGGTCAATTTCTTCATCTTCTTCGAAGCTGAAGATTATGATGAAATTGATGCTTTCTGTTTCTTCACAGTTGCACGCTCCGCAGCCTTGGTCTTCTTTGCTTCTAATGTAGAACGAAGAATAGGACTTGGTGTAGGTGCTGGAGGAGTAGAGGAAATTGGTTCTGTTTCTTCAGGCACAACTAATGCAGTTGCCCTGGCGTGATCAGTTTCTTCAGGCATAGCAGTTGAAGCTTCAGCTGTCCTGACAGTTTCTTTAGGCGCAACACTAGTGGTTTCCCTGGCAGTTTCATCAGCGGCTGGAATGCAGTCATCAGCCCTGGTAGTAGCATTTTCTTCAGTAGCCTGATTGTCATCAGCGGTGCTGGCATTTTCTTTAGTAGGCTGAGCAGATGCTTCAGCCAGAGGAATTTCTTGTTGCGTTGGAGCTGCAACATTGGTAGTGAATTTTTCAGCTAACTTTACAAATCTGACCTTGGCTCCAAGCCAATCTCCATGGTACACGTCAAATTCATCATTGAGGTTTTTTATCTCCGTCTGAGCAGCAATGAGTTCATCAGTGGTCATTGTTACAATGTTTTTCTTCAGAAGGCGCTCCGTCTTGTACTGCGCTTTCTTCAGCTGCTTGGCCTTCTCAAATTTCCATTTTTCTTCGTCAATGAAGGTAGTCAACACATGACTTTGACTAGGAGTGAGGTTCATCTCAGGCAGAGGTGTGTTGGGGTCCTTGTGCCACAAGTCGATGAAGTCGAGGATCAACTTTGGATCCAGCATCAATGGCATGTTACTGCCTTTGGCTCTAGCAACCCTGTGCTGTCTGTCTCTGATGATTTCTTCAAGTTCTTCATCATCAGCTTTGTCCTCATAGGACGGTACTTGAAAGGCAACCTACTTCTTTTGAGGCCTAGGTCTAGTGCCTCGTCCAGCAGTGGCCTTGGTCTTCAGCAAAGTATGGCCAGTTGTAGAATGCAGAGGAGCTGATAACCTTGCAGAGGCTCCTAAGGCAATAGAGATGCCTGTTGTCCTTTGGCATGAGGCGAGATCCATAGGTGTTGAGGACTTTGAAGGAGGAGCTGAGGATTTTATAACTTGAGGAACTGGGGCGGCTTGAGGAATTGGCCGTGAGGGCTTAGCAACAGTTGGCCGTGAGGGCATTGCAGAGGAGCTTGGCTGTGAGGGCATTGAAGAAGAAGAGGCACTGGTATTGTGTACGGGCTTCTTAGGCATGGTCTTCTTCGGCTTGCTAGCAGAGGCCTCAGCAGTGGCAGCAGCAGAGTCTTCATTGAATTTCCTCACTGCCTCTTTTGCTACTTTGGCCAACTTAGCTTGACACTTTGCCCATTCATTAGGATAGTCCTCAATGCACTTGAGGCTAGTGCGATCAGCTTCTTGGCCAGGTGCCAATGGAGGTCTTGGGCAGGGAGGGTGAAGAGCGAATTTCTTCATATATTTTGGAGTGACATACCTGTACTCTCTCCATTCTCGTGCCCATCTCCTCTCTATCCTTTGTATGTGATGACCCACAAGTATAGGGGATCTATCGTAGTCCTTTCGATAAGTAAGAGTGTCGAACCCAACGAGGAGCAGAAGGAAATGATAAGCAGTTTCCAGCAAGGTATTCTCTGCAAGTACTGAAATACGTGGTAATAGATAGTTTTGTGATAGGATAATTTGTAACAAGCAACAAGTAACAAAAGTAAATAAAGTGCAGCAAGGTGGCCCAATCCTTGTTGGAGCAAAGGATAAGCCTGGACAAACTCTTATATAGAGAAGAGAGCTCCCGAGGACACATGGGAATATCGTCAAGCTAGTTTTCATCACGTTCATAAGATCCACATTCGGTACTTTGATAATCTGATATGTGGGTGGACCGGTGCTTGGGTACTATCCTTACTTGGTCAAGCATCCCACTTATGATTAACCTCTATTGCAAGCATCCGCAACTACAACAAAAGTATTAAGGTAAACCTAACCATAGCATGAAACATATGGATCCAAATCAGCCCCTTACGAAGCAACACATAAACTAGGGTTTAAGCTTTTGTCACTCTAGCAACCCATCATCTACTTATTACTTCCCAATGACTTCCTCTAGGCCCAAATAATGGTGAAGTGTCATGTAGTCAACGTTCACATAACACCACTAGAGGAGAGACAACATACATCTCATCAAAATATCAAACGAATACCAAATTCACATGACTACTAATAGCAAGACTTCTCCCATGTCCTCAGGAACAAACGTAACTACTCACAAAGCATAAACATGTTCATAATTAGAGGGGTATTAATATGCATGTAGGATCTGAACATATGATCTTCCACCAATTAAACCAACTAGCATCAACTACAAAGAGTAATTAACACTACTAGCAACCTACTAGCACCAATCATGGACTTGGAGACAAGAATTGGATACAAGAGATGAACTAGGGTTTTTAGAGGAGATGGTGCTGATGAAGATGTTGATGGAGATTGCCCTCTCCCGATGAGAGGAGCGTTGGTGATGACGATGGCGATGATTTCCCCCTCTGGGAGGGAAGTTTCCCCGGCGGAACAGCTCCGCCAGAGCCCTAGATCCGTTCCGCCAAGGTTCCGCCGCGTGGCGGCGGAGTTTCGTCCGAGAAGATGGCTTCTTCTTTTTTCCCATCGAAAGACTTCAATAGCAGAATATGGCCACCGGAGGGTCACCAGGGGGCCCACGAGGTAGGGAGCGCGCCCAGGGGGGTAGGGCGCCCCCCCCCCACCCTCGTGGGCAGGGTGTGGCCCCCCTGGTGAACTTCTTGCCCTCGGTATTTTTTATACATTCGGAAAACGTCTTCCGTGAAGTTTACGGACTATTGGAGCTGTGCAGAATAGGTCTCTAATATTTGCTCCTTTTCCAGCCCAGAATCCCAGCTACCGGCATTCTCCCTCTTTATGTAAACCTTGTAAAATAAGAGAGAATAGGCATAAGTATTGTGACATAATGTGTAATAGCAGCCCATAATGCAATAAATATCGATATAAAAGCATGATGCAAAATGGACGTATCAACTCCCCCAATCTTAGACCTCGCTTGTCCTCAAGCGAAAGCCAAAATCGAAAAATATGTCCACATGTTTAGAGACAGAGGTGTCGATAAAAATAAAATATGGACATGGGGGCATCATGATCATTCTTAGAATAGCAACTTATATAATTCTTGTCATATGATTTCTTATGCTAGAGTAATAATTCAATCACAATTTCAGGTATGAATCGTAAACTTCATTGACAACAAACAAACTATAATCTTAGTCATTGGAGCAATTGCAATTTATCATAACATGGGAAAGAGTCAACATATAAGATCTTTTCAGCAAGTCCACATACTCAACTATCATATAGTCTTTCAAAATTGTTGACACTCAGGCAATACTTATGGATATGGAGTTTTAATCGGACACAGAGAAAGATAGGGGCTTATAGTTTTGCCTCCCAACGTTTTACCTCAAGGGTAATGTCAACAATAATAGTTCATGAAAACTGAAATCCAATTAGCCATATATACCAGGATCTTTCCAACATACTGTGCTTGCCAAAGGATGAAATGTAAAAAGGAAGGGTGAAGATCACCATGACTCTTATGCAAGGTAGGGGATAAAAGTAAAAGATAGGCCCTTCGCAGAGGGAAGCAGAGGTTGTCATGCGCTATTATGGTTTGATGCACAAAATCTTAGTGCGAAAGAACGTCACTTTATATTGCCAGTTGTGATGTGGACCTTTATTATGCAGTCTATCACTTTTATTTCTTCCATATCACACGCTCATGTAAAGTTTATTTTCTCCCACACTAATAAGTCATACATATTTAGAGAGCAACTTTTATTGCCTTGCACCGATGACAACTTACTTGGAGGATCTTACTCAATCCATAGGTAGGTATGGTGGACTCTCATGGAAAAACTGGTTTAAGGGTATTTGGAAGCACAAGTAGTATCTCTACTTGGTGCGATGAATTTGGCTAGCATGAGAGGGAAAGGCAAGCTCAACCATGTTGGATGATCCATGACAATATAATTTATCTCAGATGTCAGAAAACATAACCCATTACGTTGTCTTCCTTGTCCAACATCAACTCTTTAGCATGTCATATTTTAATGAGTGCTCTCAATCATAAAAGATGTCCAAGATAGTATATCTATATGTGAAGACCTCTCTTTCTTTATTACTTCCTATTAATTGCAACAATGACCAAAACTATGTTCGTCAACTCTCAACAACTTTTATTCATCATACTTTTTCTATGTGAGCTCATTACTCTCCATGAGATTCACATGATCTCTTTGTTTCTTTCTATTTCTTTCTCTTTTCTTTTATTCCCTTAGTACCATGGCAAAATAATCAAGCCCTTGACTCAACACTAATCTTTATTATATAGCTCACGGACTCGATTACATAGAGGAATCATAAAGCAAAACTCACAACTAGATCATACTAAGAACTTTTATTCTACTAGATCAAGATATTACCAAAAGGCTTGAACTAAGAAAAATGGTAAAGGTAAAGTGATGGTGATACGATACCGGGGCACTCCCCCAAGCTTGGCAGTTGCCAAGGGGAGTGCCCATACCAGATACTCAATTCTTCTTTGTTGGTGAAGACGGTGGTGACTTTGTTGATGGCGTAGGCTTGTCGTCCTTCTTCCAAGGCATAGGCTCACCATCATAGAAGGATGACCGAGTCTCCTGAAACCTCAAATCTGCAGCCAAACTCATCCTCTTGAATCTATATTCATACTCACAGTTTTGATTTTGCAGGTCATAGATCTGGGCTTGGAGGTGCTCGTTTTTCTCATGAAGCTTGAAGATGGCCTCCCCAATGTCCTTGACGTCCATTTTGTGGTTGTTGGTGAACTCTGTGATCATAATGTGATTGGAATCGAGTCCATGTTCCACCATCTCCTGACACTTGAAAGCTTCTTGCTCCAATGCCTCGAGCCTTGCCTCCGTGCTTCCGGTCTTCCTTGGTCCCTCAACATCGCGGATGTGCAACAACCCCTCACGCATCTCAATGGTTTGAGGGTGTTGCAGCACTTCTGCGAGGTAGGGGTTGATGACCTTCTCGAAGAACTGGTCCTTGGGGGTGCTTGAGGACGACATGACGATCTGGATCTGTCAGAAAAACAGCTCGAAACAAAAACAGGGGATTTTTGCGTGATACGGGAGTCAAAACCTCTGGGAGATTATATAATGAATTTTTACCGACCAAAATACATGTCGTGTAAGAAAACGGAGTCCGGAGAGCACACGATGTGCCCACGAGGTAGGGGGTGCACCCAGGGGGGTAGGGCGCGCCCTCCAACCTCGTGGAGCCCTCGTGTCCTTCACGGATTGCTTCTTATTTTTCTATTTTCCTAAATATTCCAAAACAGAGAAATATTGCCTTAAAAACTGTTTTGGAGTCGGTTTACTTACCGTACCACATACCTATTCCTTTTCGGAGTCTGAAACGTTCCAGAAAGTGTCCCTTATGTATTCCTTCGGGGTTATGGTTTCAATAACATTGGTTTCAACATTTATGGGATTACCTGAGATATAATGTTTGATTCTTTAACCGTTCACCACCTTCGGATTTGTGCCTTTGAAGTTGTTGATTTTTATGGCACCGGAACGATAGACCTCCTCGATAACGTAAGGACCTTCCCATTTAGAGAGAAGTTTTCCTGCAAAAAATCTTAAACAAGAGTTGTATAGCAATACATAATCACCTATATTAAACTGATGCTTTTTTATCCTTTTATCATGCCATCTTTTAACTTTTTCTTTAAACAACTTGGCATTTTCATAGGCTTGGGTTCTCCATTCATCGAGTGAGCTAATATCAAATAACCTCTTCTCACCGACAAGTTTAAAATCATAGTTGAGTTCTTTAATAGCCCAATATGCCTTATGTTCTAGTTCGAGAGGTAAGTGACATACTTTTCCATAAACCATTTTATACGGAGACATACCCATAGTATTTTTATATGCAGTTCTATAGGCCCATAATGCATCATCAAGTTTCTTGGACCAATTCTTTCTAGATCTATTAACAGTCTTTTGCAAAATTAATTTGAGCTCTCTATTACTCAATTCTACTTGACCACTAGATTGAGGATGATAAGGAGATGCAATTCTATGATTAACATCATATTTAGCAAGCATTTTACGGAAAGCACCATGAATAAAATGTTAACCACCATCAGTCATTAAATATCTAGGGACTCCAAATCTTTGAAAAATAACTTCTTTAAGCATTTTAATAGAAGTGTTACGATCAGCACTACTAGTTGGAATAGCTTCTACCCACTTAGTAACATAATCAACAACAACTAAAATATGTGTATATCCATTAGAGGAAGGAAGGGTCCCATATAGTCAATGCCCCAAACATCAAATGGTTCAATAACAAGTGAATAATTCATAGGCATTTTTTAACATCTACTAATATTACCAATTCTTTGACATTCATCACAAGATAAGACAAACTTACGGGCATCCTTGAAGAGAGTAGGCCAATAAAAACCAGATTGCAATACCTTATGTGCAGTTCTACACTACTAGGGAAAACCTTATACATAGAATGTTACCAGTAGCGCTATACAAAATCAAATGCTACTGCTAATTAGTAGCAGCGCGCGTAAATAAACCGCGCTACTGCTACGACTTTTGCAGTAGCGCGTACTGGCGAAAAGCGCTGCTGCTATGTTTGAACTGGGCGCACATGGCTAGCCCAACCTAGTAGTAGCGCGTATACTGGCCCAATGCTACTGCTACGCTCCTTAGCTGTAGCGCGCTTACGTGTAAGGCGCTGCTGCTAACGTAAATAAAATAAAGTGAAAAACAAGTAGAAAAGTAAATGAAAATGAAAGAAATAGAAAAAGGAAAAAGGAAAAAAATAAATTGTAAAGAAAAATAAAAGAAAAAAGGAAAAAAAGGAGAAAGGAATAGCAGTAGTGGGTTTCAGTAAACGCGCTATAGCTAACATAGCTATAGCGCGTTTCCGGAAACTCGCTACCGTTATGTTTCACTTAAACAGCGGTCCCCCCCCCGCCCCTCGGCCACCACTTCTTCCTCAAATCCCTCGCCCTCGCCGCCGTCTCCCCAATTCGCCGTCGCCCACTTCGTCGCCGTCTCCTGCCGGCGTGGACGCCCGCAACCTCACCATCTCCCCCCGAGGCCGCCGTCATCCTCACCGCCGCCTCCCGAGGCCGCCCTCAGCCTCACCGCCGCCGCCCGAGGCCGCCCTCGACGTCACCATCGGCGCCCTCCACCTCACCGCCGCCCGAGC